>NC_091379.1:10831319-10966319 GCF_038502225.1 Cherax quadricarinatus
TAACATGTGTAAATCACATAGGATAATCCCGTCCCCCCCCCAAAAAAAAAAAAAAGTCAGACTAAGTGACTTATTCCCAGTGGGGTCGTTGTAGGCCTCATCAGACCCCTAATACACTTGTCGGAAGTATGAGAAAGTCACTTTCCAAAGCTTAACCGCCCCTTTTTTCCCCTCCCCTTCCCCTTTTCCCCCTCCCCTTCCCCTTTTCCCTGTTTCTGGATGAATTAGAGAAATAATCAAGTTTGACATCTCACCCACACAGAAAGGTGATTTTTCGCTACCAGTTGTTCAGATGAACTTTTCCTACGTATTTTTAGATATACCTTTGATGAGTTTTGAGAGTCTTGCTACTCTCGGAGCCCGGCCATGGGCCAGGCTCATCTGGTGCTTGCCTGATCAACCAGGCTGTTGCTGCTAAACAATTTTTTTTTAAAGATTGTTACAAATCGAAGAAGAAAACAAGATATCTAATTGGTTGTTGACTATCTTTAAAAGGCCAAAAAAATATATTACTAGCTTTATCTCGAAATTTATACAGTGATATGGACACAAAAAAGTTTGCGAATCATCCTCAAAGCATCTACAATGCATATCAAAAATTATCTCTGAAAAGAATTCTTTGTAAGACTAGCTTGATAAATAATTCCTAGTTTTAATTTCTTATATCTATTCTACACACCCACACACACACACACACACACAAGGGGGACAGAGACAGGATGTTCCAGAGATGGGACACAGAAACATGGGGTCACGATTGGAAATTGAAGACTCAGATGAGTCCAGGGGATGTTAGGAAGTATTTCTTCAGTCATAGAGCTGTCAGGCAGTGGAATAGCCTAGAAAGTGACGTAGTGGAGGCGGGAACCATACATAGTTTTAAGACGAGGTTTGATAAAGCTCATGGAGCAGGGAGAGAGAGGTCCCAAGTAGCAATCAGTGAAGAGGCGGGGCCAGGAGCTATGAATCGACCCTTGTAATCACAAATAGGTGAGTACACACACACACACACACACACACACACACACACACACACACACCCCAGAGATACCGACCTCCGGCCTTTCCCACAACAGAACAAAATTGCTCCAGTAGAATACGTAACGATAGTTGAAAGCTTGCAAGGTATTCCTTTGACGTTGAAATCCCGATACTTTACTTTTGCTATCTTGTTACCCAAATGCTTTTATATTTTCTTTTAAGAAGTCATTCAGAAAAACGTGAAACCTTGTTTATTCTTCTTAGTTTAAAGCTTTGATGTAGGAGTTTTATAAGAAGTAATCATTGGCATATGAGGGTCTGTTAATATTATTATTATTATTATTATTATTATTGTTTTCGTTATTATTAACGATAGGATTTATTTCTACGTTATAAAAGAAAAAAAAATACCTGTAAGTTAAACAATTAGGCAAATTATTTTAGAAAAAGTACAGAAAATAAGAAACATCAAATACGGACTACAAACACTGCCGGTCGTTCCTTGAAGACGTAAACAAAGGGGCTGGAGAAGGAAGAAAGATGCCACAAACATCTTGTATATAGAACAAGACTTTAATCGTATTTCTGTCTGCGGAGAGAGACAAACTCGGTATAACTCAGTGAAGTCAGTCATTTCGATTGACTAGTCAGTCATTGTTACCCACAACAGTGAACATTGATACTAGGAGGTAAGACTTCAAGGGTGATGGACTGATTTCGTCAGGTACGTATCCTGAAGAAGCAGCATGTAAAGTACCCTATGTGTCTTACCTAACACCCACAACAGTAGACAAAATATCAGTGCATCTGTTTACTACTAGGTATCAGGATCAACAATAGCCAGGCTGCATCTGCTGTGTAGAAAGGATATGTTCAGATTATCTTATAATAACAGAAACAAAGGCTTCATTGGATCAAGAGCTGCAGACTTCGAACTTGTTGCATCATCAGTTCGAAATGCGCCCAGTTAGGAAGCGCGTCCATCACGCGCTCAGCAGACGAAGGATCGAGCCTCCTTCACGTCTTGCCCTGAATGACCCACACGGATTTAGCGCTGAACACGAATTACTTACTGAAACTAACTTATAATTATACAAATTGCAAAAGCATCAACTGTAATCACAGTGTATTCTGAAGAATTTAACATCTGTGTACATATCAGCTCCAGACCCGACATTACCAAGAGGTACGATCCACTAACTACAAACTTACTGCCACACATATTTACAAGATCTTCTCCAACAGCAAAATAAATATAACCATCACCTGCTTCTTTACCGTCTAGGGAATTACCACACACTGTTTTTACAAGATTTATACTCTCTGTCTGAAGCGATACATAAGGATCATATGGTTTTCTGGCCTTCTCTACTTTTCTCTCCCCGGTTGTGATCTGGCAATGATCTGGGACGAATCGAAACGTTGTCATAAGGGTTTCCGGTGAGCTGTTCCAGCCAGTGAATTGTAATTTTTCCTTTGGTCTTCAAGACACGCAAGAATGTAACAATGAATGAGGTGACCTGCTGGCACAGGTCACCTTTGCTACATGTGTTTGTGTCCTGGTGTATTGGTCACTCCTAGTACTCAATTGTGACTCTTCATCCATACTGTTGCTATCAATTTACTTTATTTTGCCCAGCATCGCAGAATTATTGTGACATACTCATTTGTAACAATCCCATATTGTAAAATTTCAACATGCCCCATTGTAATATACCCATATTGTAAACTACTTTCAACGTGCCCCATTGTAATATACCCATATTGTAAACTATTTTCAACGTGCCCCATTGTAATATACCCATATTGTAAACTACTTTCAACGTGCCCCATTGTAATATACCCATATTGTAAGCTACTTTCAACGTGCCCCATTGTAATATACCCATATTGTAAACTACTTTCAACGTGCCCCATTGTAATATACCCATATTGTAATTAAAGTAATTTTAATTAGTTAAAGTCATTTTACTAATGATATATACAACCTATAAACGACTTCAACCTGTCCAATTATAATATTTCCATAATGTAATTGAGATCAATTTACTGTTTGCTATATAAAAAACAGAGGTACAACTTTAGCTATAATCTATTTGTCTATTACTAAGTAGTCTGTAGCCTATTAAATTTAGTCTGCCCATACTGCCTAGTAATTACACACTGTGAACTATGTAAACAAGATTCCCTACATATCATTCGCATTCCAAACTTGCTGAGAAATAAAAAATTGAAATTCTCCGGGACACCATGCATCGCAGTGTCTCTTTTCAACGGGCAATCCTCGTCGAAAATTTTCGGAGACTCAGTCGTTTTTTTTTTTTTTTTTTTGAATGTATTAAATTTGAAGGGCATCTGCAGTTCATTGAAACTATGACCCAAAATCTACGTAGATAAAATATATATTGCCTCCCATTCTCCAGGAGTTGTATGAAACTACAACGGAAACCTGGAGGGTATTCCGGGGATCAACGCCCCTGCGGCCCGGTTCAAGACCAGGCCTACTAGGAATATATTACCAACAGAGGGAAAAATTCTAGACGAACTATTAAAAGGTGAGTCTTGTTACTAGGGAAAAAAATCTCAATAGAAATCTAAATTTTTACAGGGTCTGTAGGGGTAAGCCAGCGGAAGGCTTCGGTCAGATGACCAAAAGCTCCAGCTGTGGGTCAAATGACTAAGACCCGCGTCAGGAAACACTTGTCCTGTTTCCTCACAAACCTTACCTAACCTTATCCACAGAATAAGTGACAAACTCTTGATGGACCATCAGAACGCGGGTAGATAAACCATAAGAACGTGGGTAGACAAACCATCAGAACGTGGGTAGACAGACCATCAGAACGTGGGTAGACAGATCATCAGAACGTGGGTAGACAGACCAACAGAACGTGGGTAGACAGACCATCAGAACGTGGGTAGACAGACCATCAGAACGTGGGTAGACAGACCATCAGAACGTGGGTAGACAGACCATCAGAACGTGGGTAAACAGACCATCAGAACGTGGGTAGACAGACCATCAGAACGTGGGTAGACAGACCATCAGAACGTGGGTAGACAGACTATCAGAACGTGGGTAAACAGACCATCAGAACGTGGGTAGACAAACCATCAGAACGTGGGTAGACAGACCATCAGAACGTGGGTAGACAGACCATCAGAACGTGGGTAGACAGATCATCAGAACGTGGGTAGACAGACCATCAGAACGTGGGTAGACAGACCATCAGAACGTGGGTAGACAGACCATCAGAACGTGGGTAGACAGACCATCAGAACGTGGGTAGACAGACCATCAGAACGTGGGTAGACAGACCATCAGAGACGTGGGGGTAGACAGACCATCAGAACGTGGGTAGACATCAGACGTGGGTAGACATCAGAACGTAGAACGAACGTGGGTAGACAGACCATCAGAACGTGGGTAGAAGACCATCAGAACGTGGGTAGACATCAGAACGTGGGTAGACAGACCATCAGAACGTGGGTAGACAGACCATCAGAACGTGGGTAGACAGACCATCAGAACGTGGGTAGACAGACCATCAGAACGTGGGTAGACAGACCATCAGAACGTGGGTAGACAGACCATCAGAACGTGGGTAGACAGACCATCAGAACGTGGGTAGACAGACCATCAGAACGTGGGTAGACAGACCATCAGAACGTGGGTAGACAGACCATCAGAACGTGGGTAGACAGACCATCAGAACGTGGGTAGACAGACCATCAGAACGTGGGTAGACAGACCATCAGAACGTGGGTAGACAGACCATCAGAACGTGGGTAGACAGACCATCAGAACGTGGGTAGACAGACCATCAGAACAGACAGACCATCAGAACGTGGGTAGACAGACCATCAGAACGTGGGTAGACAGACCATCAGAACGTGGGTAGACAGACCATCAGAACGTGGGTAGACAGACCATCAGAACGTGGGTAGACAGACCATCAGAACGTGGGTAGACAGACCATCAGAACGTGGGTAGACAGACCATCAGAACGTGGGTAGACAGACCATCAGAACGTGGGTAGACAGACCATCAGAACGTGGGTAGACAGACCATCAGAACGTGGGTAGACAGACCATCAGAACGTGGGTAGACAGACCATCAGAACGTGGGTAGACAGACCATCAGAACGTGGGTAGACAGACCATCAGAACGTGGGTAGACAGACCATCAGAACGTGGGTAGACAGACCATCAGAACGTGGGTAGACAGACCATCAGAACGTGGGTAGACAGACCATCAGAACGTGGGTAGACAGACCATCAGAACGTGGGTAGACAGACCATCAGAACGTGGGTAGACAGACCATCAGAACGTGGGTAGACAGACCATCAGAACGTGGGTAGACAGACCAGCAGACAGACAATCAGAACGTGGGTAGACAGACCATCAGAACGTGGGTAGACAGACCATCAGAACGTGGGTAGACAGACCATCAGAACGTGGGTAGACAGACCATCAGAACGTGGATAGACAGACCATCAGAACGTGGGTAGACAGACCATCAGAACGTGGGTAGACAGACCATCAGAACGTGGGTAGACAGACCATCAGAACGTGGGTAGACAGTCCATCAGAACGTGGATAGACAGACCATCAGAACGTGGGTAGACAGACCATCAGAACGTGGATAGACAGACCATCAGAACGTGGGTAGACAGACCATCAGAACGTGGGTAGACAGACCATCAGAACGTGGGTAGACAGACCATCAGAACGTGGGTAGACAGTCCATCAGAACGTGGATAGACAGACCATCAGAACGTGGGTAGACAGACCATCAGAACGTGGATAGACAGACCATCAGAACGTGGGTAGACAGACCATCAGAACGTGGGTAGACAGACCATCAGAACGTGGATAGACAGACCATCAGAACGTGGATAGACAGACCATCAGAACGTGGGTAGACAGACCATCAGAACGTGGATAGACAGACCATCAGAACGTGGGTAGACAGACCATCAGAACGTGGATAGACAGACCATCAGAACGTGGGTAGACAGACCATCAGAACGTGGGTAGACAGTCCATCAGAACGTGGATAGACAGACCATCAGAACGTGGGTAGACAGACCATCAGAACGTGGATAGACAGACCATCAGAACGTGGGTAGACAGACCATCAGAACGTGGGTAGACAGACCATCAGAACGTGGGTAGACAGACCATCAGAACGTGGGTAGACAGTCCATCAGAACGTGGATAGACAGACCATCAGAACGTGGGTAGACAGACCATCAGAACGTGGATAGACAGACCATCAGAACGTGGGTAGACAGACCATCAGAACGTGGATAGACAGACCATCAGAACGTGGGTAGACAGACCATCAGAACGTGGGTAGACAGACCATCAGAACGTGGGTAGACAGACCATCAGAACGTGGGTAGACAGACCATCAGAACGTGGATAGACAGACCATCAGAACGTGGGTAGACAGACCATCAGAACGTGGGTAGACAGACCATCAGAACGTGGGTAGACAGACCATCAGAACGTGGGTAGACAGACCATCAGAACGTGGGTAGACAGACCATCAGAACGTGGATAGACAGACCATCAGAACGTGGGTAGACAGACCGACCATCAGAACGTGGGTAGACAGACCATCAGAACGTGGGTAGACAGACCATCAGAACGTGGGTAGACAGACCATCAGAACGTGGGTAGACAGACCATCAGAACGTGGATAGAC
The DNA here is from genome assembly GCF_038502225.1 of Cherax quadricarinatus. Lineage (NCBI taxonomy): Eukaryota > Metazoa > Arthropoda > Malacostraca > Decapoda > Parastacidae > Cherax > Cherax quadricarinatus. The sequence continues at coordinate 10,838,015 of NC_091379.1, forward strand.
AGACCATCAGAACGTGGGTAGACAGACCATCAGAACGTGGGTAGACAGACCAGAACGTGGGTAGACAGACCATCAGAACGTGGGTAGACAGTCCATCAGAACGTGGATAGACAGACCATCAGAACGTGGGTAGACAGACCATCAGAACGTGGGTAGACAGACCATCAGAACGTGGGTAGACAGACCATCAGAACGTGGATAGACAGACCATCAGAACGTGGGTAGACAGACCATTAGAAATTGAATAGATGGGCTTTCAAAATTATTGGTGACGAAGTTGAAGATCACAAATTATATATCTATTATAAAAAAGCGCTAAACCCACTAGGGTTAATTATAGATCAAGCTTTTATCAACATTTCTCTCGGCTTAAAGCTGACGAAGCTTAACACAGCATAATGTCTCTGTCAAAGATTATTCTTTAATATATGTTCAAGAGTTGATTCATCCACGATGGATGATAAATGGAAGAGAAGACAAGAAGAAAATAAATTATCACCGACAAATGAGGACAAACGGGAGAGTGGAGAGTAAAGAGGAAATAATGCCACTAAAATTTTGAAATCTTAATAAGGGGGGAAAGGAAGAGGCGTAACAGCAGCTGCAGCAACAGCACCACCAACACCACAACAGCACCAGAAGTGCTGCAGCAACAGCACCACCACCACCACCACAACAGCACCAGAAGTGCTGCAGCAACAGCACCACCACCACCACCACAACAGCACCAGAAGTGCTGCAGCAACAGCACCACCACCACCACAACAGCACCAGAAGTGCTGCAGCAACAGCACCACCACCACCACAACAGCACCAGAAGTCCAGCAGTACCAGCACCACCACCACCACAACAGCACCAGAAGTGCAGCAGCAACAGCACCACCACCACCACAACAGCACCAGAAGTGCAGCAGCAACAGCACCACCACCACCACAACAGCGCCAGAAGTGCAGCAGCAACAGCACCACCACCACCACAACAGCACCAGAAGTGCTGCATCAACAGCACCACCACCACCACAACAGCACCAGAAGTGCAGCATCAACAGCACCACCACCACCACAACAGCACCAGAAGTGCAGCATCAACAGCACCACCACCACCACAACAGCACCAGAAGTGCAGCAGTACCAGCACCACCACAACAGCACCAGAAGTGCAGCAGTACCAGCACCACCACAACAGCACCAGAAGTGCAGCAGTACCAGCACCACCACAACAGCACCAGAAGTGCAGCAGTACCAGCACCACCACCACCACAAGAGCACCAGAAGAGCACCACCACCACAAGAGCACCAGAAGAGCAGCAGCACCACCACCACCACCACAAGAGCACCAGAAGAGCAGCAGCAGCACCACCACAAGAGCACCAGAAGAGCAGCAGCACCACCACCACAAGAGCACCAGAAGAGCAGCAGCACCACCACCACCACAAGAGCACCAGAAGAGCAGCAGCAGCACCACCACCACAAGAGCACCAGAAGAGCAGCAGCACCACCACCACCACAAGAGCAGCAGCACCACCACCACCACCACAAGAGCACCAGAAGAGCAGCAGCACCACCACCACCACAAGAGCACCAGAAGAGCAGCAGCACCACCACCACCACAAGAGCACCAGAAGAGCAGCAGCACCACCACCACCACAAGAGCACCAGAAGAGCAGCAGCACCACCAACACCAACACAAGAGCACCACCACCACAAGAGCACACACCACACCACCACCACAAGGCAGCAGGCAGCGGCACCTGCCAGGCACGAGGCACCAGGAGGCAGCAGGCACCTACCAGGAGGCACCGGAAGGCAGCGGCGGCCACCAGCCACAGCGGAAGGCAGGCACGGCCACCACCGACAAGGCACCAGAAGGCAGCACCACCACCACCTCAGGCACCAGGAAGGCAGCACCACCACCGCCTGCACGCCGGGGCGCGCACCAGGCACCAAGGCCTGAACGGCGGCACCGCCACCACCACCTGGAGGCACCAGGAAGGCAAGGCACCACCACCACCGCGGCACCAGACACGGCGCTGCCACCAAGAAGGCGGCAGGCAGCCGCCACCGGCACCAGGGCCACCGCACCACCAGGCGCCGGAGGCAGCAGCACGCCACCACCACCAGCCAGGAAGGGCAGCACCACCACCACCTGGCCACACCAGAGGCAGCAGCCACCACCACCACCGGACGCAGCAGACCGGCAGGCAGCGCGCCACCCAGAAGAGCAACACCACCACCACCACCACAAGAGCACCAGAAGAGCAGCACCACCACCACCACCACAAGAGCACCAGAAGAGCAGCAGCAGCACCACCGCCACAAGAGCAGAAGCAGCAGCACCACCACCGCCACCACCAGCTGGTGATGTTGCCGTGGGCCCCACCATCGCTAACGAGACCACTAATTACTTACTGGTGGTTGCCCACGGCTGAGAGGTGAGAGAGAGTGGGGGTGGTAAGGGAGAGTGGGGGTGGTAAGGGAGAGTGGGGGTGGTAAGGGAGAGTGGTGGAGGCGACGAGTAGTGAGGTAAGAGTGGGAGGCATGAGGGAGAGGTGAAGAAAAGGAGATAAAGAGTTGGAGAAGTGAGCGAGATTCGGGAGGAAAGCGAGACTGAAAGAATAGGCTAGGGAGTGAAGGAAGTGTGAGCGAAGAAAACTGTGGGAAAGTGAGAGGGAGAGGTGAGTGGGAAGTGATAGGGAGTGGGGAGGGGGAGCCAGAGATGTAAACCATGCATACCAACTGTCAAATCTGCTGACGACATACGCAGATTTTTAACACAATATGCCCATTATTCCATCACTCTCTGACTTGTATCACGATGGATGTGTCAGTTAACGGGCCATGTACATATTTCGTAGACATCACACAATTAGAAAACTTTGATGGGGTTTCGTCCAGAGTTTTCTGAATTTGCATCAGAAGGAAACTCCCGTTAGATGTTAAATGCTCTGTTGCAAATTGAGAAAAATCCTGATACAACCCATCAAAGTTTTCTATATGACAACAGCTCGATCTGACAGTCCCGTTGATGCCTAGAGCACAGCTGTTCAAAATCTAAATAGAGTTCCTTTCAAACACACTCCATATTTTGAGAAATATTGCTTCTTAACTGCCCAACCTGATACACAATCTAAGGAGGAGTCAACTTTCTCAGGGTCCGTATCCCCTCAAGGAAGGTTCCTTGACGCTGGTGAGGGGCTCTTGATCTAGGGAATTGGATCTGTGCTCCAATTCCCTGAATTGAGACTGAATACCTTCCATCCCCCCCCACAGGCGCTGTATAATCCTACGGGTTTAGCGCTCCCTCATGATTATAATAATAATAGTAATAATCGGGGTCCGTATAATGCTCCACTAACTACTAACACGAAATTAGTTACGAAAACATAATCCATAACTTTTTAATTATCCCAGAAGGGATACCTTTATGAGGTTGCCTGAATTTGTTTCCTATTTTCTTCTTCCTCAATGGTCAATAACAGTACTTTTCTAGTTAGAACATATTTGTTGCGTAGTTTGAAGTTTCTAGAACACATTTTCTGAGTTCAAATCGCATGTTGCATCTTGGAGACGAACCTAGACGACTTGAACTCGTGTCTCGATCTTTTCTTCAATTATATCAAGTAGACAGACTTTGCAATATTTTTCAAAAGCTTTACAGAAAAAATACCAACTTTGAACATTGCGATTTTGCACTGCAGGTTCGATATGAGACGTTGCTCCTGAATCTCGTCTTATCAGACGTTGTAAATGATGAACAGATCTGCAGGATAAACGTCAGCCTTCACGTCAAAGGCATAACAGCATCAAGAAAGTCTCTTCTTTCACATGCAACTATGTCGTCTCTCTTAAGCAATTTACAGCAAATTAAACAAGATTTTGTAAAATTTGTGTAATAACGTAGTTTATATTATTAATTGTAACTTATTGCTAATAATTGTATGTTTTAGTAATACGAGATAATTGTAACAAAGTCACATTTATAAAAAGCTGTAAGATTCTCTATTTTATAATTCCTTTATCTCTTTATATTACGGAATTAAATTTATGAATATGGCGTCGAACGACATGTTAACAGAGAATAATTCAGCAGTATTATCTATTGAATTTTAGATAAGGTAAATCTTCTTGATATATTTGCAATAGCCAGACAAGAATTTTCTGATGAGAGAACATATGGTTAGACGTTTAAACTATTTAAAACGTCATATTGAAAGAGAAATTATTGCCAAAACTACAAATACCCATTTTAACGAACGCCATCTTGGATTTCTGCTAATTTTACAAAAATGCTGAAAGCTTCAGTTGTGGCATTTAATTGATCCTGTACAGTGGGACGCCTAAGAATAATAAATCCGCAATCACTGGACCATCAACAATTCCAGATTCACCCCCTCGGCTGCTGAACTATTGGAAGCTGGACGAGAACCAAGAATGCGAGAGACAAATTACCCTCTTGATCTCCACACTAAGATGCTGCAACAGGATAAAGGCAGTCCTTAGGTTTTCAGTAATGTCAAAAAATCTGGAATTTAATTCACTGCCGAAATCTTCTATATGTTTGGCCCCAAGTATAAAGGTTTCCCAAACAATTGGGAGAAATTGGTACCAATGGAAAACATTCCCGTATTCTCTGAATTTATATTCTTCTCTGCGACCAGGAACATGGCCCTATTGCCCAGCACTAAAACGGGCATAGGTATCAGCAGATAAGAAGGTATAATCCCACATAGGTAGTGTGCCATTTTATCAAGGGGTAGACTGATCCCAATACTCAGCAGGATTAATAGGATTGTTTGATACAAGAGATCAGGGTTCTAACTCGGCAGTAACACGGTTCTTCTTAATCAAGTTGACTTCATTGTGTCTTGCGTGCCAACCTTTGGAACTTTCACACTTCAGGTCCTGCAGATCATATTTGCTAACTTCCACTTTGCCGTAAATAAACTATTATTCAGCTTGAAGAGGAGCGGCAGAGTAGAGAGCCACTGCAATACTGGGGGTTCGAGGTCCGAGAAGCGTGTCCAGTGCCGAAATAAAAATTGCTTAGAGGAAGTCTCCAAAATGAGATGCTCTCACAGCTATGAGATGAGTAATTTCCATGTTAGACGTTGCGGCTTCCAGCATGTCATTATAAAACCTTACTGCTATACGCCTATCCCAGCAGGACTGCTTGTAGGCCAGCATCGCAGCTGATTTTGGAGCAAAAACAGTGAGGATATCCCAATCAGTAGTGCCTATAATGTAGATGTGGTTGTGCATTCCTGATAAATCACATAGGTGGTCTGGCAGAGTTTACTTTAGTTGGTTTGGAGAATAATAAAGGGGCCGAGGGAATCCGGGAAGCTGTGCTTATCCCCAGTCCATCTAGTTTCAACGGAAGTGAGGCTTGTACTCATTTTCTGTCACCAAGGACAAGGTTTATGACGTCTTTTAACATGTTATTCTAAAGACAGCCGTTCTCTTTTAGTTTGGGATTGTTGACAGCTGAAGAACATCACAAAATGTATCTGATCTTAAGGAACAGACAACTTTTGAGTAGGTGGAAGGCATCACGTTTATCAGCGTCTCCAGCCCGGTCTTCCATCTTCTTGTGATTGTAGATTTCCCACAGAATCAGACAGATGGCTTAGCAACCTAGATGAGCACCTAAGAGAGAACTGTGGGCTAGATCCACGGCTTGCGTTACAGGCAGCGCGACCATGAATTGGTAAATTGGGAGGGGGAAACGACTTCACATTTGGTGAGGGTTCAAGAATAGTTCTGTATTCTTTACATGATTTCATATTTGCCTAGCGTCCTCTACCAGAGATTCTACAATACCACCTAGAGTGCCATTATCCAGAACTAACTCTTTCGAGTTAGTTAAAAGTGTTGACAAAATCCAATTTAGTCATGGCTATACACAAATAACCCGCACATAGGAGAGAGCTTATGGCGACGTTTCGGTCCGACTTGGACCATGTACTCGTTACACCAAAACGTCGTGTCGGGTTATTTGTGTATTGTTCCAGGCAAGGAATTGTGCCTTTTGTTCCTTATTCAAGACTTTTCGACGAGTCAGGTTAGCGGTGTGTGCCCGTGTTGCAAAGGTTGTTAAATCACAAACCTATGCTTAATTACTTTCGGTGTTAGAGTTGCATCGCAATTTACAGTTCTCACAGCAGTCCTGACAACTAGACTGCAGAGGAAATAGCCAAGATTAATGGGCCTAATTCCTCCATACTTCTTTCTAACGGCGCAGATGGATGTTTATCTAGTGAGGTCGTACATGAGGATTTTCTTAACATCTCCAAGTGCTGAACCCATCAAGGGAGGTTCCTTGACGCTGGTGAGGGGCTCTTGATCTAGGGAATTGGATCTGTGTTCCAGTTACCTGAATTGAGCCTGAATGCCTTCCATCCCCCCCACAGGCGCTGTATAATCCTACGGGTTTAGCGCTTCCCAATGATTATAATAATAATCCAAGTACTAAACTGAACATTTGATGTAAATGTTGAGGCCATAAACCTACTGAACCCGGTTTAGTATACGTTTTAATACGGAAAGTTTAAACGTTCTACTCCAGAGGCGCTGTCGCAGAGGACGAAGTTAGTCTTCGGGGCTCTGGGTGCGTATTTATCCCGTAGAGCACGAGCTGTAGTGGCATCCCCAGGGGCAGTGATGTGCTTACTAGTACCCAACCTATTTCTTCACTTACATACTTCTCTTCCACTTCTCCCTTTGCAACTTGAATCTAGAGGTTTCAACTGCTAAACGTAAATAACATAACTAAAACATCGACAAAATACATACGAAATATAACTACATGATAACATATTAATAAAACTGAAAGCTCTTCCGTGGTATACGAACTAGTAAAAGCTATACTAACTTCCCTCAAGTTACCACCACCGTAGAAATAACTTCCAGCCAAACGCGACGTAAAACACATTGAGAGACATCATTTACCCCATGAATAATTCATGCCAGAACTGTTGTCAGTGATCAGAATGTTAAGTAACTATTATTAGACGTTAACATAGAATAACATTTGCATAATATATCAGCCACTGCGTATCATTTTCGGCAGAAAAAGAATTCCGATATATATTTAATGGGACCTAATTAGCCAATGAATTTTTCACCACTTTTTTGGATTATTGTCAAAGTGGCGGAGAACTCCATTGATTGTTGGATATTTGTTCTCTTCTAAATGAAATTAGATAAGTAATTATATATTGTATACTAGATTATTTTTGTGAAATTATTTTCAAATAAAATTATTTTTAAATATAACTATTTTCAAATGAAATTCTCTCATATAAACTTATCAGTTAAGAGTTATCTTTTTATGAATTAAATTATTTGTCAAATTATATGTTATGTATAATATATGAAAGACAGCATATAGGAGCTCATGCAGAAGTAACGTGTGTTTTTGGTGCTACCCTCATGGGCCTGTGGGACTGATCACCTCAAAATTTACCTCCCCACTGATCCTACTGTGTCTTCAGTACATATGTCACTTCTGTATTCGACTGAAGAAGCCTGCTGAGCAGGCGAAACATTTCGGAAACGAATACATTCAGCTGCAGCACAAGTAACTTACTCATTTACACTGAGCAGCTGTGTGACTGATGTGTCTTCAGTCACCCAGTTACCCACAACCAGCCAGATTAACAAGCAATTTAACATGGTTGGTATGTTAACTGGGGGTTGAAAGCCGATCCTCTACACAAGGACCATTAAAGCTGTTGCCACAGGCCAAGAATATTTTAATCTCTAAAAGTGGAATTTATGAAAATTTTCAATGTGTGTGTGTATAAATATCTATGTCGTGCTGAATAGGTAAAACTGGTCAATTAGCAAGAACTCGTTTAAAATTAAGTCGTTTCTAAAATTTTCTCTTAAACATTTAAAGATATATTTTTTTTTCATTTATGTTAATGTAAAAATTTTGTACCAAAAGAACCTTAGAAAACTTACCTAACCTTATTATAACAAGTGCAATTTAATTTAGCCTAATCCAACTAAATATATTTTAGATAAGTTTACAATAATTTAATAATAAACACAATGAAATATAAACCATACCCCGGCCGGGATTGAACCCGCGGTCAGAGAGTCTCAAAACTCCAGCCCGTCGCGTTAGCCACTAGACCAGCTAGCCACAATGAAGTGAAGGGACTTGAGCTAGAGTTCGTCACGGCCACGCTAGCTGGAGATTCGTCTGTAAAAACTTGCATTACTGGTCACAGAGGTGCCTGTGCTAACCTTCATATGGTGTAGAAATATACCTAGTTGGACGAATCTTATTGTGGCTAGCTGGTCTAGTGGCTAACGCGACGGGCTGGAGTTTTGAGACTCTCTGACCGCGGGTTCAATCCCGGCCGGGGGTATGGTTTATTTGCAATCGTGTCATTACGATTTCGTGAGTCACAATGAAATATATATTTTTTTTCGTTAGGTTCAGAATGATTTTTGCGAAATTATTGCATACACAAATTTTCGCTTGCCTTATTCGGCACAAATAGAGTTATTTAAACCAAAATCGCAAGTTTACCTATTCGGCACGACTTAAATTATATATATATATATATATATATATATATATATATATATATATATATATATATATATATATATATAAGGTAGTAGGTTGGTAGACAGCAACCACCCAGGGAAGTACTACCGTCCTGCCAGATGACTGTGAAACAGAAACCTGTAACTTTTGCATGATGGTAGGATTGCTGGTTTCTTTTTCTGTCTCATAAACACGCTAGATAACAGGGATATCTTGCTACTCCTACTTACACTTTGGTCACACTTCACAGACACGCACATGCATATATATATACATACATCTAGGTTTTTCTCCTTTTTCTAAATAGCTCTTGTTCCTCTTTATTTCTTCTATTGTCCATGGGGAAGTGGAAAAGAATCTTTCCTCCGTAAGCCATGCGTGTCGTATGAGGCGACTAAAATGCCGGGAGCAATGGGCTAGTAACCCCTTCTCCTGTAGACATTTACTAAAAAAAAGAAGAAAAACTTTATAAAATTGGGATGCTTAAATGTGCGTGGATGTAGTGCGGATGACAAGAAACAGATGATTGCTGATGTTATGAATGAAAAGAAGTTGGATGTCCTGGCTCTAAGCGAAACAAAGCTGAAGGGGGTAGGGGAGTTTCGGTGGGGAGAAATAAATGGGATTAAATATGGAGTATCTGAGAGAGTTAGAGCAAAGGAAGGGGTAGCAGTAATGTTGAATGATCAGTTATGGAAGGAGAAAAGAGAATATGAATGTGTAAATGCAAGAATTATGTGGATTAAAGTAAAGGTTGGATGTGAGAAGTGGGTCATAACAAGCGTGTATGCACCTGGAGAAGAGAGGAATGCAGAGGAGAGAGAGAGATTTTGGGAGATGTTAAGTGAATGTATAGGAGCTTTTGAACCAAGTGAGAGAGTAATTGTGGTAGGGGACCTGAATGCTAAAGTAGGAGAAACTTTTAGAGAGGGTGTGGTAGGTAAGTTTGGGGTACCAGGTGTAAATGATAATGGGAGCCCTTTGATTGAACTTTGTATAGAAAGGGGTTTAGTTATAGGTAATACATATTTTAAGAAAAAGTGGATAAATAAGTATACAAGATATGATGTAGGGCGAAATGACAGTAGTTTGTTGGATTATGTATTGGTAGATAAAAGACTGTTGAGTAGACTTCAGGATGTACATGTTTATAGAGGGGCCACAGATATATCAGATCACTTTCTAGTTGTAGCTACACTGAGAGTAAAAAGTAGATGGGATACAAGGAGAATAGAAGCATCAGGGAAGAGAGAGGTGAAGGTTTATAAACTAAAAGAGGAGGCAGTTAGAGTAAGATATAAACAGCTATTGGAGGATAGATGGGCTAATGAGAGCATAGGCAATGGGGTCGAAGAGGTATGGGGTAGGTTTAAAAATGAAGTGTTAGAGTGTTCAGCAGAAGTTTGTGGTTACAGGAAAGTGGGTGCGGGAGGGAAGAGGAGCGACTGGTGGAATGATGATGTAAAGAGAGTAGTAAGGGAGAAAAAGTTAGCATATGAGAAGTTTTTACAAAGTAGAAGTGATGTAAGGAGGGAAGAGTATATGGAGAAAAAGAGAGAGGTTAAGAGAGTGGTGAAGCAGTGTAAAAAGAGAGCAAATGAGAGAGTGGGTGAGATGTTATCAACAAATTTTGTTGAAAATAAGAAAAAGTTTTGGAGTGAGATTAACAAGTTAAGGAAGCCTAGAGAACAAATGGATTTGTCAGTTAAAAATAGGAGAGGAGAGTTATTAAATGGAGAGTTAGAGGTATTGGGAAGATGGAGGGAATATTTTGAGGAATTGTTAAATGTTGATGAAGATAGGGAAGCTGTGATTTCGTGTATAGGACAAGGAAGAACAACATCTTGTAGGAGTGAGGAAGAGCCAGTTGTGAGTGTGGGGGAAGTTCGTGAGGCAGTAGGTAAAATGAAAGGGGGTAAGGCAGCCGGGATTGATGGGATAAAGATAGAAATGTTAAAAGCAGGTGGGGATATAGTTTTGGAGTGGTTGGTGCAATTTAATAAATGTATGGAAGAGGGTAAGGTACCTAGGGATTGGCAGAGAACATGCATAGTTCCTTTGTATAAAGGCAAAGGGGAAAAAAGAGAGTGCAAAAATTATAGGGGGATAAGTCTGTTGAGTATACCTGGCAAAGTGTATGGTAGAGTTATTATTGAAAGAATTAAGAGTAAGACGGAGAATAGGATAACAGATGAACAAGGAGGCTTTAGGAAAGGTAGGGGGTGTGTGGACCAGGTGTTTACAGTGAAACATATAAGTGAACAGTATTTAGATAAGGGTAAAGAGGTTTTTGTGGCATTTATGGATTTGGAAAAGGCGTATGACAGGGTGGATAGGGGGGCAATGTGGCAGATGTTGCAGGTGTATGGTGTAGGAGGTAGGTTACTGAAAGCAGTGAAGAGTTTTTATGAGGATAGTGAGGCTCAAGTTAGAGTATGTAGGAAAGAGGGAAATTATTTCCCAGTAAAAGTAGGCCTTAGACAAGGATGTGTGATGTCACCGTGGGTGTTTAATATATTTATAGATGGGGTTGTAAGAGAAGTAAATGCGAGGGTCTTGGCAAGAGGCGTGGAGTTAAAAGATAAAGAATCACACATAAAGTGGGAGTTGTCACAGTTGCTCTTTGCTGATGACACTGTGCTCTTGGGAGATTCTGAAGAGAAGTTGCAGAGATTGGTGGATGAATTTGGTAGGGTGTGCAAAAGAAGAAAATTGAAAATGAATACAGGAAAGAGTAAGGTTATGAGGATAACAAAAAGATTAGGTGATGAAAGATTGGATATCAGATTGGAGGGAAAGAGTATGGAGGAGGTGAATGTATTCAGATATTTGGGAGTGGACGTGTCAGCGGATGGGTCTATGAAAGATGAGGTGAATCATAGAATTGATGTGGGGAAAAGGGTGAGTGGTGCACTTAGGAGTCTGTGGAGACAAAGAACTTTGTCCTTGGAGGCAAAGAGGGGAATGTATGAGAGTATAGTTTTACCAACGCTCTTATATGGGTGTGAAGCATGGGTGATGAATGTTGCAGCAAGGAGAAGGCTGGAGGCAGTGGAGATGTCATGTCTGAGAGCAATGTGTGGTGTGAATATAATGCAGAGAATTCGTAGTTTGGAAGTTAGGAGGAGGTGCGGGATTACCAAAACTGTTGTCCAGATGGCTGAGGAAGGGTTGTTGAGGTGGTTCGGACATGTGGAGAGAATGGAGCGAAACAGAATAACTTCAAGAGTGTATCAGTCTGTAGTGGAAGGAAGGCGGGGTAGGGGTCGGCCTAGGAAAGGTTGGAGGGAGGGGGTAAAGGAGGTTTTGTGTGCGAGGGGCTTGGACTTCCAGCAGGCATGCGTGAGCGTGTTTGATAGGAGTGAATGGAGACAAATGGTTTTTAATACTTGACGTGCTGTTGGAGTGTGAGCAAAGTAACATTTATGAAGGGGTTCAGGGAAACCGGGAGGCCGGACTTGAGTCCTGGAGATGGGAAGTACAGTGCCTGCACTCTGAAGGAGGGATGTTAAAGTTGCAGTTTAAAAACTGTAGTGTAAAGCACCCTTCTGGCAAGCCAGTGATGGAGTGAATGATGGTGATAGTTTTTCTTTTTCGGGCCACCCTGCCTTGGTGGGAATCGGCCAGTGTGATAATAAATATATATATATATATATATATATATATATATATATATATAGATATATATATATATATATATATATATCTGGAGGTACCGGGAGAGAGTTCCGGGGGTCAACGCCCCCGCGGCCCGGTCTGTGACCAGGCCTCCTTAGGTCAGTGTCCCAGGATGCGACCCACACCAGTCGACTAACACCCAAGTGCCCATTTTACTGATGGGGAACATAGACAACAGGTGGAAAGAAACACGTCCAATGTTTCTACTCTGGCTGGGAATCGAACCCAGGCCCTCGCCGTGTGAAGCGAGAGCGTTAACCACCAACAGACACACCTCTCGGTGTATATACTCTGTTTCCAGATATAGCTGATAAGAGAAGGTCTTAACGAGGTGAAGTGACGGTGGAGTGAGCATCATCATGTCACACTGATTCCCAAAAGTCTTAGAAGTTTTCTGGCATGACGTTCAGGTAACATGTGAAAAGACGTACAAAGGAGCGTTAGCGTTATTTATAACGACGTATCTCTCAAAATGTACATTGTTTGTGGTCTATTGTTTATTATGTTTAATGTTAGAATTGTAACAGCAATAAGGGTTAACTGACTCACGAAATCGTAATGACACGATTGTAAACAAACCATACCACGGGTGGGGCTAGAACCTGCGATCAGAGAGTTGCAAAACTCCAGACCGTCGCTTTAGCCACCGGATCAGTAACAATTAGACGGAGGAAGGTGCTGACGTTGCCTTATACTATTTATATAACGAGCGAGAACGGGCTTCCCTATCCCTCCCGTCGCTCAGAGATTAGATGGGGTGTTGTAAACTAGGGAAGGATGAACAATCGCTCTGTCTCTGTTAGCATAGCCTTACACACAAATATCTTCTTACAGGTATTTTTTTTTCTGGACTTTGATTATCTGACCATTGCCTATGTTCTACTTCCATTTCTGAGAGTCCTGGTGTTGCTCAGCTCATACATTGAGGTCCATGATTCGGTCCCCGGTACAAGTGGAAACATTGGAGCATGTTTCTTTTAGACACCTGCTGTTCCAGTTCACCTAGCAGCAAGTAGGTACCAGGGTGTTAGCCGACTAGTATGGGCCGCATCCTGGGGACAAAATTAACCCCAGTTGCCCGAAATGCTCTGTATAACAAGGGGCTTTTTATACAGTATCTCACTGGTGTCAGTTTGATCTTTATAAGTTGTATCATGCACTTGTAGAAATATAGATTACTAATTACTTTTCACTTGTAATATCGCATGTGGATTCAGTCGTTTTAAATGCATTGTTGATTTTGTCTCTCGGAGCAAGATTTGTCGCTCCGTTGAGAATTTCCGGTACGCTCGAAGTTAGAACAATTAGAGAGAGGGCAAGAAGACCAAAAACTGAGTACATAATCTGGGAAACAGACTTCAAACCTTTTCCGGCATAGGACAGACCATATCGCCTGAGAGGTATGTCAACTAAATATCCTTTGCAGCAAAGGGTCGTTTAACGAATTTAAGAGTGGTTTTTCAGGAATATTAGCAGTTATTCACACCCATATATATGACATGTCAGACCCACCTTAGAGTACGCAGCACCAGCATGGAACCTACTCCCGATAAAGCATAGAGTACTCAACGAGAGTACTCGCAAAGGTAAGGAAAATGAGCAATTAGGAGAGAATAACTGAACTAAACCTGACGACATAAGAGGACAGAAGAACGAGATGAGACACGATAACGACATACAAAATACTCAGAGGAAGTGACAAGGTGCGTTGATGTCCTTAACCGGTATCAAATCACCTCTTCATACAGTACAATACATGGGTTCTTTTCTGCTGAAAAGAACCTCACAGAGGCATCACAAGGACGTCAGGAAACATTTGTCTAACCTCTCGGATTAAGAATGAAATCAGGCTCCATACGTTTAATTTAAAGAACAGGTATAAAGGAGCCCCCACGAGGCTGATTGAATCTAGTTAGCGGCAAGCAGCAGGGCCAGGAGCCGAGTCTCGATCCCTGCAACAAAACAGGTGACTACAAATGAGTAAACACACACACACACACACACACACACACACGAGCGCATGCGTGCACATACACACACTCACACGCACAACACACAGACAGGAAAAATAAATCTCAGAAAGTGGAGAGGAAAAATATTTAAGGAAACAACAAGGTAGCCTGGCGGACCCGGTGGTTGAGGAAAGACACTGGAATATTTATCTTGTAGGCACCTGCTCTTGTCTGCCCGAGATTCTTACCTTCATCTCTTTTGTCCGGCTCACACCCCACTTTTTCTCACCCTTCTTCCTCTTCCTCGCTGTCTGCTATCATTGTGCCAACGCGTGTGCTTTTACGGGTGAAAATAGCGACAGGGATTTCAGGCCAGGGGGACGGGAAAGTTCATATATATATTTTTTTTCGTCAGGAGTGTTTCCATGTTGCCGTTGGTTGTGGGAGAATATGCGCCAGGCGCGAGGCCTCTGTCGTGAGATGTGCTGTTGGAGGCCTTACTGAACACAGCTTGGAGTCTTCCCACCTGCAGTCTTACTGAACACAGCTTGGAGTCTTCCCACCTGCAGTCTTACTGAACACATCTTGAAGTCTTCCCACCTGCAGTCTTACTGAACACATCTTGAAGTCTTCCCACCTGCAGTCTTACTGAACACAGCTTGGAGTCTTCCCACCTGCAGTCTTACTGAACACATCTTGAAGTCTTCCCACCTGCAGTCTTACTGAACACAGCTTGGAGTCTTCCCACCTGCAGTCTTACTGAACACAGCTTGGAGTCTTCCCACCTGCAGTCTTACTGAACACAGCTTGGAGTCTTCCCACCTGCAGTCTTACTGAACACAGCTTGAAGTCTTCCCACTAGAATTCAGAAGATGGCTGTCTCCTACAAGTCTTAGAACTCTGAGGTATATACTATATGCGTTATACGTCTCATTTGCATTAACAGTCTTGGGCCAAAAGAACATATAAACAGATGAGCACTGCAGTAGGTCTACTGGCCTATGTTAGGCATTTCCTTAAGTTTCATGTAAAATATTATGTACAATAATCACAATCCGTGGAGAGAGAACCCGTGCAGCAAGAGGCTGTCCCTCGAACGGAAATTCCTCGAACTAGATTTCGCCATAAACACAGACATCACTCAATAACACCAGGCTGGAAGAAGTAAGGGAAACTGCTTCTCTAGTGGAAAACATATCTCCACTTGCTCTCTTCTGAAGGTTTGTAAATGAAGGGCGTCAGTGGGGAATATTGGGCAGAAGTCTGAACCGAAAAATATTTGCTGTCTCAAGACAGAGTAGACAGCGACTAGGGATTATAGGTGAGGGTGTTCCTTGTTCCATTCCTCAAATGCTTCCTTCTATTTTCTCCTTATCTATTTTTTCTGCCTGTCCTTCGTCCTTCGTTCTGTCCGTCTTGACGTAAGAACATAAAAGTGAAGGAACAATGCAGCAGGCTTACTGACCATACGAGGCAGGTCCTTATCTAACCTACACACTCCTAAATGATAAAAAAAAGGCCCATACCGTGACTGGAACAACACACAAATAACCCGCACATAGATGAGAGGAGCTTACGACGACGTTTCAGTCCGACTTGGACCATTTACAAAGTCACACTAACTTATTTGTCTCGCCTTTTCCCAATTTGCTTCCTCGGGTACTAATCAAACCCAGCCCTTTTCACCCATATATATGTCCAATGTCTTTTTAAAGATACCCAGTGTCTTAGCCTCTATTAATCTACTCGGCAGATTGTTTCACACATCGACAACTGTATCTAATGTGAGTTTTCCTTTGATTCTATTTTCTTCTCTTGACTAGAATAACACAAACTTAGACACGTTAACCAAATTTAACACAACATACAGGATAGAGTTTGATCTTGATTTTCAAGATACGTGAGAATTAGAGCAAAAATGACATGTTGTGAGCAAACCACTCTGATTATGACTCACGAGATCGTAATGACACGATTGCAAACAAACCATACCACGGGTGGGGTTTGAACCCGCGGTCACAGAGTCTCAAAATTCCAGACCGTCGCGTTAGCCATTGGCCCAGCTAAATTTAATAAGATTCACCCAACTAGCTATATTTCTACACCATAGGAAGGTTAGCATAGGCACCACTGTGACCACAAATGTAAGTTTTTGGTGTAGTTTATGGTGTAGAAATATACCTAGCTGGATGAATCTTATTGAAGCTAGCTGGCCCAGTGGCTAATGCGACGGTCTGGAGTTTTGAGACTCTCTGACCGCGGGTTTAAACCCAAGCCGTGGTATGGTTTTTCTTTCGCTCTGATTACAGTTGTATCGAATCACTTGATGAAGCTGTACGATGAGGGAGGAAGCTTGGCTGCATGAATATTTTCTATCTAACCATTTCAACAGAAAGAAGATCGATCCTCCTCTACAACTTGTGCTGAATTACCTATACAAATTTAGCGCTTTAGCCACCAAACACTCCCTGATTTCAAACAGGGATAACATGTAACTTTGTAATAATCTTTGACAGTTAGTAGCTTCAGATGCAAGATTTCATTCAGTTTTATGTGGTATAGGGCAGCATTAAAGGCACTCACTGTGCGCCCCTCTGGTTCCTCGGCAAACATCGATGTGATAGTCCAGTTCGGTCCAGACGCTCTGCAGCATATCTGGTGCTATGCGAACTGGTCCAGTGATCGAAATCTTCAGCTCCTCCAGGGTTGCAGATAGTGGTGGTACGTAAACCGTGCTCTTCACGTACACCCTAAGAAGTCACAAACAGTTAGGTCCGATGACCTCGCAGGCCACTTGCTATTCCTTGGCAAGTTTCCGAGCCGAGTACCGGCATTCGGTGGCTAGTGCGTTTTCTCTCAGAGGAAGTATATACCATGGCAGTCAAGTCAGGATAACTTCTAGCTAGTAAAGTTGCCTTACATAGTTCGGTTTTGGATCCTTTGAATAACCTCAACGTTGGTGTCAAAGGCAAGGGTAGAGATATTTTCACAGCAATGGGGAAAGTAAATGAATTCAAATGGAAGGTACAATAGTGGAAAAAAAGGGGGACGAGAAATATGATTTCCCAGCTTTTGACTTCATGAAAAATGTGGTTGACATCATGGAGTGAAGTCAGCCGAAAGGAAAACATTGGAGATGTGAATGTTCCACTTAGATGTGAATGTTCCATTTGGATGTCAGTCATCTTGTTTTGATATAGGAAAATCTGAATGCGCATTTTCCAGTGAGAGAGAGTAAACAAGTGAACTCTAACGAATTCTTTATCCATTTGCTGCTGGTGAGGTTGTTGACAGTTCTGAAGCCGTGGAGCTTCTAACAGGTTACCATCATAAAGGTAACCTTCAAGACATTTGCAACAACAACGGTTTTCTTTTTTATCTTATTTGATATTCCAGGATACAGTGAGTGGGCAGAGTAGACACTAAGTACAGGTAGGCCCCGCTTTACAGCGGTTCGCTTGGCGGCGTTTCGCTAATGCAGCGGTTATCAATTATACCCATTATTTATTTATTCTGACTTCCTACAATATATTAGCCACTCACTATAAGCTAAGGACAAAAATATTTGAACATACCTGGGTGTTAGGGACTGGCTTGGGTCGCATCCTGGGACAAAATTGACCTAATTTGCCCGAAATGCTCTGGATAACAAGCGGATTTCTATATATGCATCCAGTTGTTATATTCACTAGAAAGTAAACCACGGAAAAGATGGGGGTTGAACCCATGGCCAGTGACTCACTCATCAATGGTTCTAACCCCATTCTCTCCCCGATTTTTTTTCAATCGTGTTATGACTATTTCGTGAGTCCAATAGAAAGCGTTAAACCTGTTGGTTGTAGTGGAAGGGAGATATTTACGGCGGGGGGGGTGAAGATCTAGTGGCACTGGTGTCATACAGTGCCTGGGGAAACCCGAGGTAATCAGTTTAAAACCCTATAGAAGAAAAACCTCAAATTCCTCGAGTCAAGAGAGCCCTTTGCCAGGCACCGTTAAAACAGCGTCTTCAACACCTGATGTTTTGCCTTGAAAAAGTCCTTGTCCTTCAAGGGAGTTGCCTTGATTCCAGAGAGGAGGCTCTTGATCTCAGGAACTGAACCTATGCTCCTCCTCTTTGGCTCGAATCTCAATGCCCCATTCTCCCATGAGTGCATAACCCCTATGGGTTTACTGCTCCCAGTTAGTGTAATAATATTAATAATAACAATATCAATAATATTTATGATAAAATAATATCAATAATAATATTTATGATTATTAATAACAATATCAATGATAATATGAATAAATTTATTATTATCATTGATAATAGCAATAATAATATTTATGATTACAATAATAAAAATAATAATAATAATTAATAATAATAATTAATAATAATATTTAATAATAATTATAATGATAATTTGCTATAAGAAAATATAATTTTTTCTATAAGCATTTCAGTGTCTGCTGGAAAGAATTCCAAGAGATGGAACACGTTTATAACCAGAATTACAGGAATGAAGTTGGATAAATTGAAACGAATGTACAGATGGGAAACAGAGTGGGAGACGCAAGACAAATCATTCTCAAAAATGAAGACTTAGATTTGTGAATAAAGTTTGGAACCCAAAACTTTGCTTTGCAATACACTGTGCTAAAAACAGGGCGAGTGTCAGGGTTCAATTCCCGGCGAGGGTAGAAACATTGGGCCATGTTTCTTTACACTGATTGTCTATGTTCACCCATCAGTAAAATGGGTACCTGGGTGTTAGGCGCCTGGTGTGGGTCGCATCCTGGAACAAAACTGACCTAATTTACGGGTAATGCTCAGCATAACAAGCGGCTTTCTATATAGTAGTATGACATTGATGTCAGCTATAGTTTGTATACCTTGTATATGTATATATAAAATATATTATTATTAATCTAATGTAATCTAATCTAACCCAAAGAAACCCAACCTAATCCAAATTAACTCAACCTCACCTAAAATAATATAACATCGTTTTAAATGTATAAAGAGACATTTGAGATTTTTTAAAAGAGTTAAGATAATGGTATGAATGCCAGCTACATAAAAATATATATTTGGAAAAAAATGGATCGCAAAAAACACACCACCACCTCCACATCTGTGGTTTTCCCACACCTGTATACTCACACCTGCCCTCTTGCACCACGATGGTAAAGTCAGGTGGGTTCGAATCTGGGTCCTCCAGGTTCGAGCCCACTTGACCCACCCCTCCTGCTTCTCGATCGGCCGTAAGTATTGAAATGAGGATTTTAATCAATCAACTTGGCATCTGTCATATGGTATATACATATGACAGATGCCAGGCATACAAGATGGAGGGTGTGTGAGACAGGTGCCAGGCATACAAGATGGAGGGTGTTGTGTGACAGGTGCCAGGCATACAAGATGGAGGGTGTGTGACAGGTGCCAGGCATACAAGATGGAGGGTGTTGTGTGACAGGTGCAAGGCATACAAGATGGAGGGTGTTGTGTGACAGATGCCAGGCATACAAGATGGAGGGTGTTGTGTGACAGGTGCTAGGCATACAAGATGGAGGGTGTGTGACAGATGCCAGGCATACAAGATGGTGTTGTGTGACAGATGTGATGGAGGGTGTGTGACAGATGCCAGGCATACAAGATGGTGTTGTGACAGGTGCCAGGCATACAAGATGGAGGGTGTGTGACAGATGCCAGGCATACAAGATGGATTGTGTTTTGTGACAGGTGCCAGGCATACAAGATGGAGGGTGTTGTGTGACAGATGCCAGGCATACAAGATGGAGGGTGTTGTGTGACAGATGCCAGGCATACAAGATGGAGGGTGTTGTGTGACAGATGCCAGGCATACAAGATGGAGGGTGTTGTGTGACAGATGCCAGGCATACAAGATGGAGGGTGTTGTGTGACTGATGCCAGGAATACCTGATAGAGGGTGATGTGTATATGACTGATGCTAAGCATACATGACACTGGCTTAGGCATACATGATACATGCTGCTCATACATAACATAAACTTAGCAAAACATAACACACATGACATACCTGACATATCTGACAACCACTAAATACACAAACCTGACCTACACAACATACTCTCACACCACCAGTAGAATGAAGGGTCACAGCGTGCCAGCACCAGCAACCTAGCGATACCAGCACAAGCAAAGTGCATCCAGCCGTATATTATAATATAACCAGGAAAGGCTGTGCAGACCCACGTCACCTGGGAACAAGATCACGGCTACTAAATTTTCACTACCTTCCCACCGGGTCAGTTTTTTAAGGGTTATTTATTTTACCAAGATAACTTGCATCTTCCACGGGGAACAGGTACGATATCAATGTGATAACACGGATAACACCGTGAGTGGTGTTGAAAGGCTCTTGTTTCAAGGAGGTGGAGCTATCTTCCCCTTCCTTGGATTAAACCTGCTGGTCATCTATTCCCAAATTTTGGTATGGCCATTATTGAAATAATGGCCTATGAATATAATAATATATAAATAATTGGTAATAATAATAATAATAATAATAATAATAATAATAATAATAATAATAATTACACCCTTATCATCAGATCGACTTAAAAGGATCGTAGACACCATCTGCGAAGGTACTTTCCTAATTTCAATTGAGCGTGAAATCTGGAAGCATAGTAAACGTTTTGCACTCTGGCAGGTTTTACCGACGTTCTCTCCTCCTCTCGTAGACATACAACATGCCAGGTAAATTTAACAAACTAATTTTATCTATATCATATCCTTGTTTAATGCACGTCTCTAATATTTTGTATCAGGTCTGGTCAGAGAATGACTTTCTGTTACATTCAGCTGATTATTATTATTATTATTATTATTATTATTATTATTATTATTAGTAGTAGTAGTAGTAGTAGTAGTAGTAGTAGTAGTAGTAGTAGTAGTAGTAGTAGTAGTAACAGCAGCAGCAGTGTTATTATAATTACTGTTATTATTATTATCAGAATTGCTAATTCATTCGCCTCAAGGAATGGCGGAAACACTCTTTTCCAACCACTGCTCCTGGACCATTTCTCTGATCAGTTAGGCTGTTGGTAACTGCCCGTGGTGCTACAACGGATGCCCTGGCAATCCAGGGCAGGACAAAAGCCAAGCCAAGCCAAGCCACAAGCCTTCGACCTGTCTAGAAGACTCGGTGCCCCGGCAATCCTGGCAGAAGCAAAACGAGGTCTACATTCACCTCGGCATTATTTGTCGTGAATGAGAAAAGCGTTTAAGTATATCGAACTGAGTTCGAGGATAAGGGAGAGTTGACGCTCCGTCCGCACTCTGCGTTTAGACGTAATGGACGGAGTACGGATGATGCACCGCCCGTACGTTGTCATTTATGGAATGTATTTGGTGTGACTGGCGGCAACTGGGTTTAAAATGTATGGGTACATGGGAAGCCACGATTTCTGAGCTATTAAAAGGCTCCCTGCACATTTATAACGTCCCTGTGTTCAATTAAGTGGAGATAATGGACTCTATACACGAGTACACGTATACGTATGCATAAATACAAATGTACATGCATATGTATATGCAGGCAAGTACATGTAATCACACACACACACACACACACACACACACACAGGACCTAGTAGCGATCAGTGAAGAGGCGGGGACAGGAGCTGAGTCCCGACCCCTGCAACCACAATTAGGTGAGTACACACATACACACACACACACACAGTGGTAAGCGAAACGGACTTTATGAAGAGGTAGTAGAGGCACTCATTACCCAGTTTGAAGATCAGGTATGATCCGGCCCTGGAGGTTAAAAAATCAGTGAGCCTGATTGGTAATAATTCTTAGGTGGGGACCAGGAGCTATACATCAATTCACGATAGCATAAAAGTAGAAAGAGTTGAAGAGGTCAGTTGCCCCATTTTAAATGTTCTAAAATTTAGGTCCTGAGAGAATTTCTTAAGTGGTAAGGTGAATTTCCTAAGTGGTAAGGTGAATTTCCTAAGTGGTAAGGTGAATTTCCCAAGTGGAAAGGCGAATTTCCTAAGTGGTAAGGTGAATTTCCTAAGTGGAAAGGCGAATTTCCTAAGTGGTAAGGTGAATTTCCTAAGTGGTAAGGTGAATTTCCTAAGTGGTAAAGTGAATTTCCTAAGAGATCAGAAGAATTTCTTGAGACACTGCCAATGACCATGACAAATTTGTTCCCATAAAGTACATTAGACAACTGATACAGGATGAATCAAAATCTTCTCGTCCTGGAAAATATTTCCAGCAACCTTAAAATTATTGTAATTTTCCTGGAGATAATAAAAGCAATAATACTTCGGCTTCCTCAAGGAACACCGGTAAGAACGGCTTCAACTCCCCTTCCGGCTTCTGCTCACTTCGCAATACTCAATCAGAACATATTGCGAAAAAGTTGCAGGTGGTAATGAGCCAGTTAAGACAGGCGAGGAAAAATACACCTCGTCGTGTGATGGCTGAAGTGTTGACTTCACCAGAATCGTAAAGAAAAATTCTGGCGAAGAGCGAGATTTTACTGGGACAACGTATCGCTCTGTTTACAGTTTTATGGAGAAACTGTAGTGATAAGAGCGTTGATTTGATCAAGCTCTACACAGAAATGTTCTAACTGTAAGAGTCTGACTGGGGTCTCTTCTCCTTTACTATCGGCATTGCACCACTGTAAAAAAGAAGGACGTGATGCTGTCATTATGGTGGAAATCTTTGGACTACTTGGTACTGATCCAGGGTTACCTGGAGGTTACCTGGAGGTTATTCCGGGGATCAACGCCCCCGCGGCCCGGTCCATGACCAGGCCTCCCGATGGATCAGGGCCTGAAAATGTCTGACGTTTCTTCCATAATATGAGGACTAATAGTCACAGTATTGTTTATCATGATTTAGTAAAGCTCTTCATAGAACGAAACGTAGTAATCGGTTTCTTGGTAATCAGTTCCTCTGTACTGGACTAAAGAAGGCGCTGGCTGGTGAAACTTAACCTTAATAAAAAATTCTAAATTTTGCACAGGCGTCTCATTCTTCAACTTGTTGGTTTTCTAAACTATTTATATTATTGTGAGAAGCTGCAAGGCATCGCAGGCATCTCTGCTCCGTCTTCTACAGATTATTCAGTTTTTCTCGAAGACTGTGTTAATGCCTGAGGACCCAAAGAAGAATACTGCCAGTGGGGATGGTAGTCGAGGCTTCTCTTAACAGGGGGCGTAACAGCAGTAATAACTGACTAACTGGTTGAGATAATGTGTACAAGCTTAGCGAACGAGTTCCAAGTCAAGTTAAATCTTTAAATTCTGCTAGAAAAGGCTTTTCTTACCTGCCAGAGTCCCAACCTCCAGATGCCAAACTGCCGCTCCAACTGGTAGTGAGTTCGATAACCGCTTCGCGGGAAAGGAATTCGGTGAGTAGGTCTCGTCGCTGGGCGCCCTATGACGAGCTGATTTCATACTTGTTGACAAAGTCAAACTTCTGCTGTAGTCAGCTGAATCGAATGGGGAGAACACTAAGGAAATGTTCTCGACTGGCTTCCAATTTTACAGTTAAATCGTTAAATCTGGTTTAATTATGGCCTTACCATCGGGTAAGTCTCTGACCTAAGCCTTTGTTGCGAGAGCCATTACTTGACTACCCTGAGAGATGTCAAAATCTGTAAGTGAAGCGAAATGGCAGCTTACGTGCGAACATTTCTGACTGCCGCTTTGTCAACAAGATGGCTGAGGATTTTCTCCTCCTCTTTTTCAAAAGGCATCAAAGATGGACGAATTTACTTTTTCAAGTGTCAGCCCGACAAGAGAGTCATTGACTGACGTTGTCATTACCGAGAAGACTCTCTATAGCTGCACCAAGCACTGGATTAACCATGTCTTTGATGTGCTGTCGTCGTGGACGACTAAGAACACAAATACTTTACGAACATTTGACTCTTGGAAAATTAATGATCCAGGAATTGTGTCATTAGTAGGATGATTCCTGGCCATCCAGTGTAAGTGTATCTCTCAGTGCTTGAGGTAAGTTGACAACTCTATGGGCGATTTTCTTATCACTGGTAATTATTCTGACTGGTTTAATAGTTTTGCCGTCATAATGTTCTTTATGTTAACATTAGTGCTAAATTTCCAGTACTATTTTAATGGCTGATGCTGCTAGCGATTTGTTCCCCTCTAGCAGGTAAAGCAATATATGATGTCACACAAATAACCCGCACATAAAAGAGAGAAGCTTACGACGACGTTTCGGTTCGACTTGGACCATTGACAGTCACACTTTGTCAATGGTCCAAGTCGGACCGAAACGTCGTCGTAAGCTTCTCTTTTTTATGTGCGGGTTATTTGTGTATCGTTCCAGTCACGGTATTGTGCCTTTTTTGTTATTTGATATATGATGTCAATGGTAAAGAAACCTGACAAGTTGAAGCGACATTTTTGCAACATTTGGGAATATTTATGACGGAACGTTTCGCCAGTCGATGTTTTCTTCAGTCCATTACAGGTCGTGCCTATACTACTGGCATGACCTACTTACACTAGTGGATTTTTTCCACTGGTGACTCAGACCTACTGTCACTGGGGAATCCCGCGTCGGTCTGGAGTGTTGAGACATTCTGATCGCGGGTTTTAACCCCACCCGTGGTATGGTTGGTTCACCTGTGACAGTGCCTTCATCTTCTGCACATCCCTCACCCGACACCAGTATACAGGCCACAGTATTACTGCCTGTACTCCAGATTCTTCCAGACTACGGTGCTCTTCACCAACTTTAAAGCTGAGGGACTGATTACCTCAACTCTTGTATTTAGTATACTTTCTTCACTTTATATCCTTGTATTGATAAAGCCACTGGATGGCGAAATGTCTACACATAAAGATACCCAGATTCTGCATATTTTTCTAATTCTTAATCTCACTTAATCTTTTTTGTTATATATATTTAATTATCTCATTCAGATTCGACCTTTAAAATTTACCTATGACCTTTCCACGATATCTGATGTCTAGCTTATTACTCTCCTTCATTACTGATCTGATAATGTTCACGATGGAACGAAACTGTCTAAGGATTGATCATCTGTTTAGTGATCTCTATGAAGACATATACGCAAGCTGTTGTTGGAACACTTTTGTTTCACACAGAAACAGTGTCTCAATAACAGCTTATTCTCAAGTTTGTGATTTTATTTTCATCTTCGTATTTAATATGAAGCTTGAACTTGAACTTGTGACTGTCAGATTTGTCTTCAGTATGAAGCTTATTTTTAAACTTTTGTCTTTTCCACGCTTGTCTTCAAAACGCCACTTCATCCAGCTTGTGGATTAGATGCAAATCACGATAATCCATTCCGAAGACTCATTCGATCTATAATTTAGACCTGATGGAGGGTCCGATAAGAGTTAAGATTTGGTTTAGCAGATTTCGTGACACATTTGGGTCCTCAGCTGTGATCTACTTTCAAACTACACCGGTAATATATTCCTAGCTACCCATTACAGCTGTCGAAGTTTCATAATGTACGGTGTTGTTTGGCGAGAGGTGATGTGTGGAAGTAATGGTGATGTGTGGGAAGTAATGGTGATGTGTGGGAAGTGATGGTGATGTGTGAGAAGTAATGGTGTTGTGTGGGAATGGTGATGTTTGGGAAGTAATGATGATGCGTGGGAATGGTGATGTTTGGGAAGAAATGGTGATGTGTGGGAAGTAATGGTGATGTGTGGAAGTAATGGTGTTGTGTGGGAAGTAATGGTGTTGTGTGGGAATGGTGATGTTTGGAAAGTAATGATGATGCGTGGGAATGGTGATGTTTGGGAAGAAATGGTGATGTGTGGGAAGTAATGGTGATGTGTGGGAAGTAATGGTGATGCGTGGGAATGGTGATGTGTGGGAAGTGATGGTGATGTGTGAGAAGTAATGGTGATGTGTGAGAAGTAATGGTGATGTGTGGAAGTAATGGTGATGTGTGGAAGTAATGGTGATGTGAGGGAAGTAATGATGATGTGTGGGAATGGTGATGTGTGGGAAGTGATGGTGATGTGTGAGAAGTAATGGTGTTGTGTGGGAAGTGATGGTGATGTGTGAGAAGTAATGGTGATGTGTGGAAGTAATGGTGATGTGTGGGAAGTGATGGTGATGTGTGGAAGTAATGGTGATGTGTGAGAAGTAATGGTGATGTGTGAGAAGTAATGGTGATGTGTGAGAAGTAATGGTGATGTGTGAGAAGTAATGGTGATGTGTGGAAGCAATGGTGATGTGTGTAGTGGGTGCAGACCCCAGGGAAGATCTGTGGGTCGATTGATGATGTGGGGGGAGCTAGGGATGATGTGTGGAATTATTTATGATGTGCAGAACTATTGGTGGTGATGTGATGAATGGGACACTTGTACAACATTTGGGTATCTTGGTTGTGGAAACGTCTCACCAGTCACTGGCTTCCTCGGTCCAATACCGAAAAGAATGGTGGAAGATCAGGAGGAGCTGATGTGTAGCACATGTGTAGCACCAGTGATAATACGTAGCACCAGTGATAATACGTAGCACCAGTGATAATACGTAGCACCAGTGATAATACGTAGCACCAGTGATAATACGTAGCACCAGTGATAATACGTAGCACCAGTGATAATACGTAGCACCAGTGATAATACGTAGCACCAGTGATAATACGTAGCACCAGTGATAATACGTAGCACCAG
Organism: Cherax quadricarinatus; assembly: GCF_038502225.1. Classification (NCBI taxonomy): domain Eukaryota; kingdom Metazoa; phylum Arthropoda; class Malacostraca; order Decapoda; family Parastacidae; genus Cherax; species Cherax quadricarinatus. The sequence goes on from NC_091379.1 coordinate 10,864,898, forward strand.
TGATAATACGTAGCACCAGTGATAATACGTAGCACCAGTGATAATACGTAGCACCAGTGATAATACGTAGCACCAGTGATAATACGTAGCACCAGTGATAATACGTACCACCAGTGATAATACGTAGCACCAGTGATAATACGTAGCACCAGTGATAATACGTAGCACCAGTGATAATACGTAGCACCAGTGATAATACGTAGCACCAGTGATAATACGTAGCACCAGTGATAATACGTAGCACCAGTGATAATACGTACCACCAGTGATAATACGTAGCACCAGTGATAATACGTAGCACCAGTGATAATACGTAGCACCAGTGATAATACGTAGCACCAGTGATAATACGTAGCACCAGTGATAATACGTAGCACCAGTGATAATACGTAGCACCAGTGATAATACGTAGCACCAGTGTTGATAAGTTGATCCAGTGATGGATTGTAGAGTGATAAGATTTCTTGAAACTCATCTTGTTAACTCTGGGAGAAAGACGAAAAAAATGCAGGTCAGAGGGTGTAAAATGTCCCGATAGACTCATGCCCCGATAGACTCAAGCCCCGGTAAACCGATGCCCCGATAAACTCACGCCCCGATAAACTTATACCCTTATAAACTCATATCTTGATAAACTGGTACACATTGAGGTCGGTGGTTCGATCCCCGGTACGGGTGGCAACATTTGTCGTTAGGTTCAGAATGATTTTTGCGAAATTATTACATACACAAATTTTCGCTGGAATTATTCGGCAAGAGCGTTGCTTTTTAAGCCAAAATCGCAAGTTTTACCTATTTGGCACGACATTATATATATATATATATATATATATATATATATATATATATATATATATATACATATATATATAAATATATATATACATATATATATATAGCTGCTTAACGAAGCTCTACCTGGGTGAGCAAAGAGCGTGTGTAGAGCTCCTCAGCGAGGCTCTGCCTGGGTGAGCAAAGAGCGTGTGTAGAGCTCCTCAGCGAGGCTCTGCCTGGGTGAGCAAAAAGCTTGTGTAGAGCTCCTCAGCGAAGCTCTACCTGGGTAAGCAAAGAGCGTGTGTAGAGCTCCTCAGCGAGGCTCTACAAGGGTGAGCATGTGTAAAGCTCCTTTACGAAGCTCTGTCCCACAAAGTTGGTAATTTGGAGCCACGGTTACCCCTCCCTCTCATCTTCCTTCATTTCCTCTCATCTCCCTTCATCTCTTTCCACTCAGTCCTCATTCCCTCCCTCATCTTTTTTCATCTCCTGCCCCCATCTCCTTTCATCTCCTTCCTACATTTCCTCTCATCTCACTCAGATTCTCGTTACCATGGAAACAGCCTCTTCGTTGCCATGACAACCTCTTTACTCTTCCCTCGGATCATAATTAAGTCTTTCTTGATATGACATACTGGAATTTTAAATAAATAATTCCCGGAATTATTGTTCTGCTATCATTATCACTTAAAACGATTGACCCGTTTATTATAAAGAGCAATAGGAATTTTATTTTAAATGAAAGAATTTTGAGAGAATTTCTGCGAACTAAGAAAAAGCCATTTAGTAAATTTTACATATAGCATTTTTTCTTTTTTTTCACCAACTGCAAGATTTTTATCTTATTCTTAAGGAATGTATCTCAAGATTGTTGGAAGGATTCCTCCTGCATATCTGCAACATTTGCACTGCGATCCTGCAAAGATATTTTTATTTCCATTAGAACTGCCGATTCGGAAATCTTACCGGTTCTTACGATGTTTATTCCCGAATCATTGATGACTCTTAGTAAGAGCAATGTAGATAAATAAGACACTTGTGCAACATTTGTGCACAACAGCAACAGCCTGGTTGACAAGGCAAGCACCAGACGAACCTTGGGCTTCCAGAGTAGGAAAACTCTCGAAAATCATCAAAGGTATATCAGAGGTGTCTTATCAATCTGTAGGTTTGCAAAAGTGTTTATACAAATGCAATATTGTCGACCACTGCTTGTTGCAGAGGAATGAGTTCTGTATTGCAGCAAGTACTCGCAGAAAAAAAAATACCAAGGACGGGGTTAGAACCCACGATCAGAGAGGCAAGTACCCGCAGGTGGGGAGTCCGTTATGCTTAAAGATTTCTTGTATCAGAACTGATCATTGTATTGTAGTCCGTAACTGTAACTGATTCAGAGAGATACTGGCGGGTGCCACTAACGCTGCTATACTCATTTTTCCTGTTGCTGCCTTAGCAGCATTGCACAGCTCCTGATGACGTACTGAGAAGTGTGAAAGTACTTGAGTTAAAGATTTCCACCCCCCCCCCTTCCGTGGCTTGTCTTGCATTAAGATCGCCTGTCTGCAATAGTGTGCATATTATATATATATATATATATATATATATATATATATATATATATATATATATATATATATATATATATATATATATATATATATATATGCAAAACAACCACTCTGAAAGAATAGAGAAATTCCAAGCGCTTTCGTGACTACTCACATTATCAAGGAACTATCATAGTTCCTTGATAATGTGAGTAGTCACGAAAGCGCTTGGAATTTCTCTATTCTTTCAGAGTGGTTGTTTTGCATATTTTAAAATCACCTGTTTACTGTGATCTTATTGCATATATATATATATATATATATATATATATATATATATATATATATATATATATATATATATATATATAAACTGGCCCAATCTTATAAGAGTGAAAATAGTTTATTACATTCTCTCTTCAGGAAAATTTTAACGATATTAATGGTTACTAACAAGTCAAGTTTAAACTTAATTACAGAGTTTAGTAATTCCGACTGAGAACCAGTTTTTTCTGTAGTGTGAAAAATTCTGGTATCACTTTTTTGAGCATTTTTGTAAAACTGTGAGTAAAACATTCTTACACATTCTTGTGTAAATTTTCCACAAAAGTCAGTAACTACACTCGGCCCTTTTTTAAGTGTAATCCCATAAGGATTAATCCTTAAGTGTAATCCCATAAGAATTACAAAATGAAATTTCTTGACTCAAGAAATCGTAATGACACGATTGCAAATAAACCATACCCCCGGCCGGGATTGAACCCGCGGTCAGAGAGTCTCAAAACTCCAGCCCGTCGCGTTAGCCACTAGACCAGCTAGCCACAATAAGATTCGTCCAACTAGGTATATTTCTACACCATAGGAAGGTAGCACAGGCACCTCTGTGACCACAAATGCATGTTTTTACAGACGAATCTCCAGCTAGCGTGGCCGTGACGAACTCTAGCTCAAGTCCCTTCACTGCCGTCAACATGACTCAAGAAATCGTAATGACACGATTGCAAATAAACCATACCCCGGCCGGGATTGAACCCGCGGTCATAGTCTCAAAATTCCAGCCCGTCGCGTTAGCCACTAGACCAGCTAGCCACAATAAGATTCATCCAACTAGGTATATTTCTACACCATAGGAAGGTTAGCACTTGCATTTGTGGTCACAGTGGTGCCTGTGCTAACCTTCCTATGGTGTAGAAATATACCTAGTTGGATGAATCTTATTGTGGCTAGCTGGTCTAGTGGCTAACGCGACGGGCTGGAGTTTTGAGACTCTATGACCGCGGGTTCAATCCCGGCCGGGGGTATGGTTGAAATTTCTTGTGTACATTTGCTTTCGTGTCTCTCAAAACAATTCCGGGGATTCGATCCCTGGACTTGTGTTGAGAGCCGCTGCTCTCACCACTGGGCTACGGCTGTTTTTTTTTTTATTTAGGAGCAAACGGAGGATCAAGCCTCCACTAAGTGTGGCGCTTAGTCCTTTGCAAATGTTTAACATAAGTGACTTCTCTTCTCTTCTTTACGTAAGTGACTTGTCTTCAATAGGGAGATGGACAGATACCTAAAGTCAGTGCTGGATCAGCCGGTATGTGATTCGTACGTTGGATTACGTGTATCCAGCAGTAACAGCCTCATTGATGAGGCCCTGATCCACCAGGAGGCCTGGTCATGGACCGGGCCACTAAGGCGTTGATCCCGGGAATACCCTCCAGGTAGTCTCCAGGTAGACTCCATTCTTAGTGGGATGACTTGAAAAAACAAACCATATCACGGGCGGGGATAGAACCTGCGTGTCAGTCTGGAGGTTCATGACTCTGACAGCGGGTTCTATCCCCACCCGTGGTATGGCTTGTTTGCAATCACATCATTACGATTTCACGAGTCATGACTGCTAAAGTTCTGGCTCAGAGTTACAGATGAACGGAATAAGCTGACAGTTTCACTGGCTTTAAACACAGGTTAGACCTGTACACGAACGCTGTGGATGGAAGTTGGTCTTACTTGGCACAGACCAATAGGTCTTACGCAGTGTTTTTTCTCGAGTACTGACGACAGCATTCGTTTTCGTGACGTAATTAGATATCTGCTGTGGATGGAAGTTGGTCTTACTTGGCACAGACCAATAGGTCTTACGCAGTGTTTTTTCTCAAGTACTGACGACAGCATTCGTTTTCGTGACGTAATTAGATATCTGCTGTGGATGGAAGTTGGTCTTACTTGGCACAGACCAATAGGTCTTACGCAGTGTTTTTTCTCGAGTACTGACGACAGCATTCGTTTTCGTGACGTAATTAGATATCCGTGAGTCGTCTCTACTGCTCCATTCCACTGGATAAACTTTAGGAAAATCTGACGGTAGAGGCGATTCCCTGAACAAATGAAAACAGGAACTAGTGAGAGAATTACAGTTTTATATATAGATCATCTTGTATATAATCAAGTGTTGCATGCATATGTGAATTTTCAAAATCTTTGACATTCATAATAATAATAATAATAATAATAATAATAATAATAATAATAATAATAAAACAATGATAAAATATAACACTAATAAAAATATAATTAATAATAATTAAAAATAATAATAATAATAAATTAAAAATAATGGCAAAATTAATGAAAAAATGAAATAATAATAATAATAATAATAATAATAAAATATTCTGGCAAGACAGTGATGGAGTGAATGATGGTGAAAGTTTTTCTTTCTCGGGCCACCCTGCCTTGGTGGGAATCGGCCAGTGTGATAAAAAAAAATAAAAAAAAAATAAAAATAATAATAATAATAGTAATAATAATAATAATAATAATAATAATAAAAATTATTCCTTTATGCCGTACAAATCATATACTTTACACGTAATACTACAAAAGGTCACTAATGATGCATTGCATTTCGGGCACACGTCAATTTACTTCTAATGACTTACCATCATCGTAAAACATATGGGAAACTAGCAACGCAGACACTGTAGTGGACGACAAGGTATGGGTAACTAGCAACGCAGGCACTGTAGTGGACGACAAGATATGGGAAACTAGCAACGCAGACACCGTAGTGGACGACAAGATATGGGAAACTAGCAACGCAGACACTGTAGTGGACGACAAGGTATGGGTAACTAGCAACGCAGACACTGTAGTGGACGACAAGATATGGGAAACTAGCAACGCAGACACCGTAGTGGACGACAAGATATGGGAAACTAGCAACGCAGACACCGTAGTGGACGACAAGATATGGGAAACTAGCAACGCAGACACTGTAGTGGACGGCAAGATATGGGTAACTAGCAACGCAGACACCGTAGTGGACGACAAGGTATGGGTAACTAGCAACGCAGACACTGTAGTGGACGGCAAGATATGGGTAACTAGCAACGCAGACACTGTAGTGGACGACAAGGTATGGGAAACTAGCAACGCAGACACCGTAGTGGACGACAGGGTATGGTAACTAGCAATCCAGACACCGTAGTGGACGACAAGGTATGGGTAACTAGCAACGCAGACACTGTAGTGGACGACAAGATATGGGAAACTAGCAACGCAGACACTGTAGTGGACGACAAGGTATGGGTAACTAGCAACGCAGACACTGTAGTGGACGACAAGATATGGGAAACTAGCAACGCAGACACTGTAGTGGACGACAAGGTATGGGTAACTAGCAACGCAGACACCGTAGTGGACGACAAGGTATGGGTAACTAGCAACGCAGACACTGTAGTGGACGACAAGATATGGGAAACTAGCAACGCAGACACCGTAGTGGACGACAGGGTATGGGTAACTAGCAACGCAGACACCGTAGTGGACGACAAGGTATGGGTAACTAGCAACGCAGACACTGTAGTGGACGACAAGATATGGGAAACTAGCAACGCAGACACTGTAGAGTACGACAAAGTATGGGAAACTAGCAAAGCAGGCACCGTAGAATACGAGAAAGTATTGGAAACTAGCAACGCAGGCACCGTAGAGGCACGACAAAGTATGGGAAACTAGCAACGCAGACACTGTAGAGTACGAGAAAGTATGGGAAACTAGCAACGCAAGCACCGTAGAGCACGACAAAGTATGGGAAACTAGCAACGCAGACACTGTAGAGTACGAGAAAGTTGTGAGCGCTATTACTGAAATTTCATCCTCATGGAACCTAACTTTCTCAAGAAGTTCCAAAATAAGTTCGAGGGACGGAAGAGACGAGAAGAGCCAGGAACTAGCAAGGAACCTATTGCACACATTGCAAAGCGTTCCACTGGTATATTGCAAAGCGTTATACTGGTATATTGCAAAGCGTTACACTGGCATATTGCAAAGCATTCCATTGCAAAGGTTTCCACTGGTATAATGCAAAGCATTCCACTGCATACACTGAAAAGCATTGCACTGGTATATTGCAAAGCTTTCCATTACGTACATTGCAAAGTATGAAGACTTGCATACTGAGAGGTCAGGCCCATTCCTTAGGAAGTCAGGTCCCTCTCGGATCCATTCTTAGAGGCCAGGTCCCTCTCAGATCAAACCATACCCCCGGCCGGGATTGAACCAGCGGTCATAGAGTCATAGTGTCATTACGATCCCTCTCAGATCCTTTTCTTAGAGGTCAGGTCCCTCTCAGATCCTTTTCTTAGAGGTCAGGTCCTTCTCAGATCCATTCTTAGAGGTCAGGTCCCTCTCAGATCCATTCTTAGAGGTCAGGTCCCTCTCAGATCCATTCTTAGAGGTCAGGTCCCTCTCAGATCTTTTTCTTAGAGGTCAGGTCTCTCTCAGATCCTTTTCTTGGAGGTCAGGTCCCTCTCAGATCCATTCTTAGAGGTCAGGTCCCTCTCAGATCCATTCTTAGAGGTCAGGTCCCTCTCAGATCCATTCTTAGAGGTCAGGTCCCTCTCAGATCCATTCCTTCTCAATTGAAAAAGTTGCTCAAGTTGTTTTCTGTACTAAGATACCGTTGTGCAGCAATGTCTGAGTGAATATAAAGATGGTATACAATACCGACATGTTAATAAGATGCGCATGCAACAATTACGTATCCTTATTCCCATATTTTTCGACTACACAGTAGGTTTCTTCAGTGAACTACACTTCACATTCTGACAGTACTTAAGTCTCCATACTGTCGCTTCATGATGAAATTAAGACACATGTGCAACATCTGGGTATCTTTATTGTAGACGTTTCGCCATCCAGTGGGTTTATCAATACAAATTCTAGGACATAGCTTGAAGACAGTAGGACTATATACAGAAGATGAGGTAATCAGTCCTTCAACCTTGGAGTAGGTGCGAAGAGCACCGTAGTCGTGGAGATTCTGAAGCAGAAGCAAAGAGCCTGGCGCCTATATAGTAACGTCAGGTGTAGCAGACGAGGGCATAGTCACTGGTAGGCGGGATTCCCCAGTGGAAGTAGGTCCTTCCCAAAGAGATGGGTTAGTTGTAGTAGTAGTTGTCGTAGTCGTGAAGGTTATGTACATGTCCTCAGAATTAAGATTCCATGATGTTGCAGTGTCTGACAAGTTGTGCAAGAATGGTATATAATAAGAATGGTATTATATACCATTCTTACACAACTGTCACTTCATCTTCTCATTGTTCCAGACTGTGGAACACAACTCATCTCCAGGCAAAGGAACTGACCACCTCAAAACTACGTCATCAAGGGTGAAGGACTGATTACATCGTCTTCACATGTCTACTGATTCTCCAAACTCCTCTATTCTCGACTGAAGAAGCTGTTACACATATTTCTTACATATCCTGATAAGTGGAGGATACCCGGGCAGGTTTTAGACCCAGGCCACTTCTTGTGGGTTTGTCTCTCCAGCATGTTTTCAATGATTACACAAGCTCCATGTTACTGCCAGTGTTGCTAACAGTATCAAAGCACATAATTGGCACACGGATGCAGGGGTCCCTAATCATCTAAGAAGACTGATTATTATAATGGTATACAATTCTGACAAGTTGATTAGACGCGAGTACAACATTTAGGTAAATTTATTCCGAAACGTTTCGCCTACAAACTAGGCTTTTTCAGTCTAGTAAAGAGGAGTTTGCAGAAACAGTAGACTTGTGAAGACAATGTAATCAGTCTATTAATCTTGACTGATAGACTGATTACATCTCCAGGCTGAGGGACTGATTACCTTAAACTCCATCCGATGTTCACCACTCTTCTTCGTATTGGACTGACGACACCGATACCCAAGTGTTGTACATAAGTCTGATTTATCATCTTGCCTTTTCCTCTGTGATTTTCTTCTGCTAGGAAGGACCTTATGATCATGCTAAAGTGACGTTAGGTAATGTTTCTCAGGAAACATGACAAGTGTTTCCTGAAGCGGGTCTTAGTCATATGATGACCCGCAGCAGGAGCTTTTGGTCATCTGGCCGAGACCTTCCACTGGCTTACCAGTAGCACCAGATGTCGGTAGAGCAACAGCATAGTGATCAATACTTTCCCACCGGTCAAGAGTCGTAACTAGGTCATACTGTACAAAGAGTCTAGGCCTACTGGACAGTCTTCATATGGGTGATGTTTGAATGGCATCTAATGTGTTCAGCTGTCCGTATAGTGCATGTAAGATCAACTGTTCTTACAGTATTCTACTGGCTTGTCTTCCCTTCTTTTCATCTTCCATTTGCATCTCTGTCGTTTACTCATTTCTAACCCAATTAGGTTCTTATTAACATTATTCTTGAGGCTTATTTTCTAGTTGAGCAACCAGGAAGAGGTGGTCATTTATTGGCAGTGTCCTATAACAACCCACATGGAGACAGACTCAGGAAATAAATTGCTAAATATATTTCGACCTTCTTCTGGGAACCTCTTCTGCTGAAGAGACCCCGAGAAAGGGGTCGAAATATGCAGATCAATTAATCTCCTGATTTTCTGTCTCCATTTGGCTTATTACTGATCATTAATAAGCATTCATTACACTTTCGTTATTTGACAGTGTGTGCAATGCAGGCTAATGAGCTTTCGTCAAAAATCCTCTAAGCCAGTTTAGAAAAATTAGTTTCTCTGTGTATCTGAATCTTCAAATACTTTGATTTTGAAAGGTATTCAGACCTTCCCAAAAAAAATCATATTAACCAATTTTGAAAGCCTTCTTCAATGTTTCCTTGGTCCTCGCAAGACACATGAGAGAGGAGGAACAATTTGCAGCAGGCACACTAGCCCATACTAGGCAGGTTCTTCTCAAACCCAAAAAAATTTGCCCAACCCATTGTCAGTGCTAGCTAAGGAATAAGGTTTGATGACTTTGTGTGAAAATATAACACTTATGTGCAGTTAGGGGAATTAATTAAAGAAAACGTTTCGCCACGAGTGGCGAAACGAGTGCATGCCCCACTCAACTCCAACCCCTTTCACTCGTGTATCTATCCAACCTAAATTTGAAGCTACCCAAGGTTTTAGCTTCAATAACCTTACTAGGCAGAAAAGACACACTCGCCCATCTCCATTACTCGTAATTCTATCCCCATATCAATAACAGAATTAATATGCTAACTCATGAGCCATATTTCTGTTCTCCACGTAATTACCGAATCTGTGAATATGAGATCAACTGTAACCAATGGAGAAGACACACAACTCACTTGCTTTGATCCCTTACAACGACCCTCACTACCTCACCTTCACCAGCGGAACACACACAAACGCGTTCCACTATAGTATTACACTTAACTGAATATACATATAATTCCTGCTGTTAAATATCATGGCGCAACGGAATTAAACAGGAGGCAATATCAACAAGAGAATTCTAAACAGCCAATTAAGTTCTTTCCAACTGGGGTAAGTAATAATTGGACTGACAGGCGACACTACTCCATTATCCATCCATATATATATATATATATATATATATATATATATATATATATATATATATATATATATATATATATATATATATATATATATATATATATATATGTCGTGCCGAATATGTAAAACTGGTCAATTAGCAAGAACTCATATAAAACTAAGTCCTTTCTGAAATTTTCCCTTATACGTTTAAAGATATATTTTTTTCATTAATGTTAATGTAAAAATTTTTAATTTTGCACCAAAAGGAACTTAGAAAACTTACTTAACCTTATTATAACAAGAGCAATTTATTTTAGCCTAACCCAATTAAATATATTTTAGATTTGTTTACAATAATTTAATACTAAACAAACACAGTGAAATATATTTTTTTCGTTAGGTTCAGAATGATTTTGGCGAAATTATTGCATACACAAATTTTCACTTGTCCTATATGGCAAGATGAGCGTTGCTATTTAAGCCAAGATCGCAAGTTCTGCTTATTCGGCACGACATATATATATATACATATATATATATATATATATATATATATATATATATATATATATATATATATATATATATATATATATATATATATATATATATGTGTGTGTGTGTGTGTGTGTACTCACCTAGTTATACTCACCTAATTGAGGTTGCGGGGGTCGAGTCCGAGCTCCTGGCCCCGCCTCTTCACTGATCGCTACTAGGTCATTCTCCCTGAGCCGTGAGCTTTATCATACCTCTGCTTAAAGCTATGTATGGATCCTGCCTCCACTACATCGCTTCCCAAACTATTCCACTTACTGACTACTCTGTGGCTGAAGAAATACTTCCTAACATCCCTGTGATTCATCTGTGTCTTCAGCTTCCAACTGTGTCCCCTTGTTACTGTGTCCAATCTCTGGAACATCCTGTCTTTGTCCACCTTGTCAATTCCTCTCAGTATTTTGTATGTCGTTATCATGTCCCCCCTATCTCTCCTGTCCTCCAGTGTGTGTGTGTGTGTGTGTGTGTGTGTGTGTGTGTGTGTGTGTGTGTGTGTGTGTGTGTGTGTGTGTGTGTGTGTGTGTGTGTGTGTAATGTCTAGTAATGTTCACAAGAGACACACTGATGTATCTGTCATGATAAATATATTTGCCGAGATAATTATATATATCGTGACAATTATGTCTTAAGTGACAGTCAACTGTCCTTTGTGGAAGATGAAGCCTATGGTGATGGTGGTGATGGTGGTGATGGTGGTGATGGTGATGGTGGTGATGGTGGTGATGGTGGTGATGGTGGTGATGGTGATGGTGGTGATGGTGGTGATGGTGGTGATGGTGATGGTGGTGATGGTGGTGATGGTGGTGATGGTGGTGATGGTGATGGTGGTGATGGTGGTGATGGTGGTGATGGTGATGGTGGTGATGGTGGTGATGGTGGTGATGGTGGTGATGGTGATGGTGGTGATGGTGGTGGTGGTGATGGTGATGGTGGTGATGGTGGTGATGGTGGTGATGGTGGTGATGGTGGTGATGGTGGTGATGGTGATGGTGATAGTGGTGATGGTGGTGATGGTGGTGATGGTGGTGATGGTGGTGATGGTGATGGTGGTGATGGTGGTGATGGTGGTGATGGTGATGGTGGTGATGGTGGTGATGGTGGTGATGGTGGTGATGGTGATGGTGGTGATGGTGGTGATGGTGGTGATGGTGGTGATGGTGGTGATGGTGATGGTGGTGATGGTGGTGATGGTGGTGGTGGTGGTGGTGATGGTGGTGGTGGTGATGGTGGTGATGGTGGTGGTGATGGTGGTGGTGGTGGTGATGGTGGTGATGGTGATGGTGGTGATGGTGGTGATGGTGGTGATGGTGGTGGTGATGGTGGTGGTGGTGGTGGTGGTGGTGGTGATGGTGGTGATGGTGATGGTGGTGATGGTGGTGATGGTGGTGATGGTGGTGGTGGTGATGGTGGTGGTGGTGGTGGTGGTGGTGGTGGTGGTGGTGATGGTGGTGATGGTGGTGATGGTGGTGATGGTGGTGATGGGGGTGATGGTGGTGATGGTGGTGGTGGTGATGGTGGTGGTGGTGGTGGTGGTGGTGGTGGTGATGGTGGTGATGGTGATGGTGGTGATGGTGGTGATGGTGGTGGTGGTGATGGTGGTGATGGTGGTGATGGTGGTGATGGTGATGGTGGTGGTGGTGATGGTGGTGATGGTGGTGATGGTGGTGGTGGTGATGGTGGTGGTGGTGATGGTGGTGATGGTGGTGATGGTGGTGATGGTGGTGGTGGTGATGGTGGTGGTGGTGGTGGTGGTGGTGATGGTGGTGATGGTGATGGTGGTGATGGTGGTGATGGTAGTGGTGGTGATGGTGGTAATGGTGGTGATGGTGGTGGTGGTGATGGTGGTGATGGTGGTGATGGTGGTGATGGTGGTGATGGTGGTGGTGGTGGTGGTGGTGATGGTGGTGGTGGTGATGGTGGTGATGGTGGTGATGGTGGTGGTGGTGATGGTGGTGATGGTGGTGGTGGTGATGGTGGTGATGGTGGTGGTGGTGATGGTGGTGATGGTGGTGGTGGTGATGGTGGTGATGGTGGTGATGGTGGTGATGGTGGTGATGGTGGTGGTGGTGATGGTGGTGATGGTGGTGGTGGTGGTGGTGGTGATGGTGGTGATGGTGGTGATGGTGGTGGTGGTGGTGGTGATGGTGGTGATGGTGGTGATGGTGGTGATGGTGGTGATGGTGGTGGTGGTGGTGGTGATGGTGGTGATGGTGGTGGTGGTGATGGTGGTGGTGGTGATGGTGGTGGTGGTGATGGTGGTGATGGTGGTGATGGTGGTGATGGTGGTGATGGTGGTGATGGTGGTGATGGTGGTGGTGATGGTGGTGATGGTGGTGATGGTGGTGATGGTGGTGATGGTGATGGTGGTGATGGTGGTGGTGGTGATGGTGGTGATGGTGGTGATGGTGGTGATGGTGGTGATGGTGGTGATGGTGGTGGTGGTGATGGTGGTGATGGTGGTGGTGGTGATGGTGGTGGTGGTGATGGTGGTGGTGGTGGTGATGGTGGTGGTGGTGGTGGTGGTGGTGATGGTGATGGTGGTGGTGGTGGTGGTGATGGTGATGGTGGTGGTGGTGATGGTGGTGGTGGTGATGGTGGTGATGGTGGTGATGGTGGTGATGGTGGTGATGGTGGTGGTGGTGGTGATGGTGATGGTGGTGATGGTGGTGATGGTGGTGATGGTGGTGATGGTGGTGGTGGTGGTGGTGGTGGTGGTGATGGTGGTGATGGTGGTGGTGGTGGTGGTGATGGTGGTGATGGTGGTGATGGTGGTGGTGGTGGTGATGGTGGTGATGGTGGTGATGGTGGTGATGGTGGTGATGGTGGTGATGGTGGTGATGGTGGTGGTGGTGATGGTGGTGGTGGTGATGGTGGTGGTGGTGATGGTGGTGGTGGTGATGGTGGTGATGGTGGTGGTGGTGATGGTGGTGATGGTGGTGATGGTGGTGATGGTGGTGGTGGTGGTGGTGATGGTGGTGATGGTGGTGATGGTGGTGATGGTGGTGATGGTGATGGTGGTGATGGTGGTGGTGATGGTGATGGTGGTGATGGTGGTGATGGTGGTGGTGGTGATGGTGGTGATGGTGGTGATGGTGATGGTGGTGATGGTGGTGATGGTGGTGGTGGTGATGGTGGTGATGGTGGTGATGGTGGTGGTGATGGTGGTGATGGTGGTGATGGTGGTGGTGGTGGTGGTGGTGGTGGTGGTGGTGGTGGTGATGGTGGTGATGGTGGTGATGGTGGTGATGGTGGTGATGGTGGTGGTGGTGATGGTGGTGATGGTGGTGATGGTGGTGATGGTGGTGATGGTGGTGATGGTGGTGATGGTGGTGGTGGTGGTGGTGGTGGTGGTGGTGGTGATGATGGTGGTGGTGGTGATGGTGGTGGTGATGGTGGTGATGGTGGTGATGGTGGTGGTGGTGGTGGTGGTGGTGGTGGTGGTGATGGTGGTGATGGTGGTGGTGGTGGTGGTGGTGGTGGTGATGATGGTGGTGGTGGTGATGGTGGTGGTGATGGTGGTGGTGGTGGTGGTGGTGGTGGTGGTGGTGGTGGTGGTGGTGGTGGTGGTGATGGTGGTGATGGTGGTGATGGTGATGGTGGTGATGGTGGTGATGGTGGTGGTGGTGATGATGGTGGTGATGGTGGTGGTGATGGTGGTGGTGGTGGTGATGGTGGTGATGGTGGTGATGGTGGTGGTGATGGTGGTGATGGTGGTGATGGTGGTGATGGTGGTGATGGTGGTGGTGGTGGTGGTGGTGGTGGTGGTGATGATGGTGGTGGTGGTGATGATGGTGATGGTGATGGTGGTGATGGTGGTGATGGTGGTGATGATGGTGGTGGTGGTGATGATGGTGGTGATGGTGGTGATGGTGGTGGTGATGGTGGTGGTGGTGGTGGTGGTGGTGGTGGTGGTGGTGATGGTGGTGGTGGTGGTGGTGGTGGTGGTGGTGATGATGGTGATGGTGGTGGTGATGGTGGTGGTGGTGGTGGTGGTGGTGGTGATGGTGGTGGTGGTGGTGGTGATGGTGGTGGTGGTGGTGATGATGGTGGTGATGGTGGTGATGGTGGTGGTGATGGTGGTGGTGGTGGTGGTGGTGGTGATGGTGGTGGTGGTGGTGGTGGTGATGGTGGTGGTGGTGGTGGTGATGGTGGTGATGGTGGTGGTGATGGTGGTGGTGGTGGTGATGGTGGTGATGGTGGTGGTGGTGGTGATGGTGGTGATGGTGGTGGTGGTGGTGATGGTGGTGGTGGTGGTGATGGTGGTGATGGTGGTGATGGTGGTGATGGTGGTGATGGTGGTGGTGGTGGTGATGGTGGTGGTGATGGTGGTGATGGTGGTGATGGTGGTGATGGTGGTGGTGATGGTGGTAATGGTGGTGATGGTGGTGATGGTGGTGATGGTGGTGGTGGTGGTGGTGATGGTGGTGATGGTGGTGATGGTGGTGATGGTGGTGATGGTGGTGGTGGTGGTGGTGGTGATGGTGGTGATGGTGGTGATGGTGGTGATGGTGGTGGTGGTGGTGGTGGTGGTGATGGTGGTGGTGGTGGTGATGGTGGTGATGGTGGTGATGGTGATGGTGGTGGTGATGGTGGTGGTGATGGTGGTGATGGTGGTGATGGTGGTGATGGTGGTGATGGTGGTGATGGTGGTGATGGTGGTGATGGTGGTGGTGGTGGTGGTGGTGGTGGTGGTGGTGATGGTGGTGGTGGTGATGGTGGTGGTGGTGGTGATGGTGGTGGTGGTGGTGGTGGTGATGGTGGTGATGGTGGTGGTGGTGGTGGTGGTGGTGTTTTGAGAAAGGTGAGAAGGCCTTCACATGTTGATCTTAAGTCATGAGATGACCAACTCAATGAAGACAATTCCTATGGTAAATAATATTGATTAAAATGCTGATGACTCCATTGGAATTTCCAGGATAATGAGTTTTGTCAGTAATGGACATATTTCAGAAGCCCTGGAGAGGCTGGATATGCGGTGAGGGACGGACAAAAATTGAAGTTTTGACGAGTGTCTCGGTGGCTCGAGTGAATGGATCAATCTCTTAAGACAGGAGAGGACTGATGGATCGTATTTCGTGTAGCCAGGGCGGGCAATTCACCGTCAAAACTGGTGGAGAGAAGAAATTTGATAACAGAATTATAGCAATTTGTGTGTTAAGTAAAAAAAACAATTAAGTGTCCTTTTAATTGCACTTGTGTTGCAGACGATGCAACATCCCCCCAACGAAAAGCAGGGGTGTCACTAGCACGTTAAGAGACAATACAATAAGTGTCATGTGCCCGAGACTGTTCAACTGCCTCCCAGCATACATAAGGGGGATTACCAATAGACCCCTGGCTGTCTTCAAGCAGGCGCTGGACAAGCACCTAAGGTCGGTACCTGACCAGCCGGGTGCGTGCAGCCAGCAGTAACAGCCTGTTTGATAAGGCTCTGATCCGCCAGGAGACCTGGTCACATACCGGGCCGCGGGGGCGTTGACCCCCGGAACTCTCTCCAGGTAACATATTGTCGGTAATTCTACCAACACAAATACAAAAAATTATGTATTTCTTCAAAAATTTAACACCAAATCTGGAGTTTCCGAGTCACTCGCCATGGGTTTTAACACCTCCCGTACCATGGGTTTTAACACCTCCCGTACCATGAGTTTTAACACCTCCCGTACCATGGGTTTTAACACCTCCCGTACCATGGGTTTTAACACCTCCCGTACCATGGGTTTTAACACCTCCCGTACCATGGGTTTTAACACCTCCCGTACCATGGGTTTCAACACCTCCCGTACCATGGGTTTTAACACCTCCCGTACCATGGGTTTTAACACCTCCCGTACCATGGGTTTTAACACCTCCCGTACCATGGGTTTTAACACCTCCCGTACCATGGGTTTTAACACCTCCCGTACCATGGGTTTTAACACCTCCCGTACCATGGGTTTTAACACCTCCCGTACCATGGGTTTTAACACCTCCCGTACCATGGGTTTTAACACCTCCCGTACCATGGGTTTTAACACCTCCCGTACCATGGGTTTTAACACCTCCCGTACCATGGGTTTTAACACCTCCCGTACCATGGGTTTCAACACCTCCCGTACCATGGGTTTCAACACCTCCCGTACCATGGGTTTTAACACCTCCCGTACCATGGGTTTTAACACCTCCCATACCATGGGTTTTAACACCTGTCGTACCATGGGTTTTAACACCTCCCGTACCATGGGTTTTAACACCTCCCGTACCATGGGTTTTAACACCTCCCGTACCATGGGTTTTAACACCTCCCGTACCATGGGTTTTAACACCTCCCGTACCATGGGTTTTAACACCTCCCGTACCATGGGTTTTAACACCTCCCGTACCATGGGTTTTAACACCTCCCGTACCATGGGTTTTAACACCTCCCGTACCGTGGGTTTTCCCGTACCACACCACCTCCCGTACCATGGGTTTCAACACCTCCCGTACCATGGGTTTTAACACCTCCCGTACCATGGGTTTTAACACCTCCCGTACCATGGGTTTCAACACCTCCCGTACCATGGGTTTTAACACCTCCCGTACCATGGGTTTTAACACCTCCCGTACCATGGGTTTTAACACCTCCCGTACCATGGGTTTTAACACCTCCCGTACCATGGGTTTCAACACCTCCCGTACCATGGGTTTTAACACCTCCCGTACCATGGGTTTTAACACCTCCCGTACCATGGGTTTCAACACCTCCCGTACCATGGGTTTCAACACCTCCCGTACCATGGGTTTTAACACCTCCCGTACCATGGGTTTTAACACCTCCCGTACCATGGGTTTCAACACCTCCCGTACCATGGGTTTTAACACCTCCCGTACCATGGGTTTCAACACCTCCCGTACCATGGGTTTTAACACCTCCCGTACCATGGGTTTTAACACCTCCCGTACCATGGGTTTTAACACCTCCCGTACCATGGGTTTTAACACCTCCCGTACCATGGGTTTTAACACCTCCCGTACCATGGGTTTTAACACCTCCCGTACCATGGGTTTTAACACCTCCCGTACCATGGGTTTTAACACCTCCCGTACCATGGGTTTTAACACCTCCCGTACCATGGGTTTTAACACCTCCCGTACCATGGGTTTTAACACCTCCCGTACCATGGGTTTTAACACCTCCCGTACCATGGGTTTTAACACCTCCCGTACCATGGGTTTTAACACCTCCCGTACCATGGGTTTTAACACCTCCCGTACCATGGGTTTTAACACCTCCCGTACCATGGGTTTTAACACCTCCCGTACCATGGGTTTTAACACCTCCCGTACCATGGGTTTTCCCGTACCATGGGTTTTAACACCTCCCGTACCATGGGTTTTAACACCTCCCGTACCATGGGTTTTAACACCTCCCGTACCATGGGTTTTAACACCTCCCGTACCATGGGTTTTAACACCTCCCGTACCATGGGTTTTAACACCTCCCGTACCATGGGTTTTAACACCTCCCGTACCATGGGTTTTAACACCTCCCGTACCATGGGTTTTAACACCTCCCGTACCATGGGTTTTAACACCTCCCGTACCATGGGTTTTAACACCTCCCGTACCATGGGTTTTAACACCTCCCGTACCATGGGTTTTAACACCTCCCGTACCATGGGTTTTAACACCTCCCGTACCATGGGTTTTAACACCTCCCGTACCATGGGTTTTAACACCTCCCGTACCATGGGTTTTAACACCTCCCGTACCATGGGTTTTAACACCTCCCGTACCATGGGTTTTAACACCTCCCGTACCATGGGTTTTAACACCTCCCGTACCATGGGTTTTAACACCTCCCGTACCATGGGTTTTAACACCTCCCGTACCATGGGTTTTAACACCTCCCGTACCATGGGTTTTAACACCTCCCGTACCATGGGTTTTAACACCTCCCGTACCATGGGTTTTAACACCTCCCGTACCATGGGTTTTAACACCTCCCGTACCATGGGTTTTAACACCTCCCGTACCATGGGTTTTAACACCTCCCGTACCATGGGTTTCAACACCTCCCGTACCATGGGTTTCAACACCTCCCGTACCATGGGTTTCAACACCTCCCGTACCATGGGTTTCAACACCTCCCGTACCATGGGTTTTAACACCTCCCGTACCATGGGTTTTAACACCTCCCGTACCATGGGTTTTAACACCTCCCGTACCATGGGTTTTAACACCTCCCGTACCATGGGTTTTAACACCTCCCGTACCATGGGTTTTAACACCTCCCGTACCATGGGTTTTAACACCTCCCGTACCATGGGTTTTAACACCTCCCGTACCATGGGTTTTAACACCTCCCGTACCATGGGTTTTAACACCTCCCGTACCATGGGTTTTAACACCTCCCGTACCATGGGTTTTAACACCTCCCGTACCATGGGTTTTAACACCTCCCGTACCATGGGTTTTAACACCTCCCGTACCATGGGTTTTAACACCTCCCGTACCATGGGTTTTAACACCTCCCGTACCATGGGTTTTAACACCTCCCGTACCATGGGTTTTAACACCTCCCGTACCATGGGTTTTAACACCTCCCGTACCATGGGTTTTAACACCCCCTGTACCATGGGTTTCAACACCTCCCGTACCATGGGTTTTAACACCTCCCGTACCATGGGTTTTAACACCTCCCGTACCATGGGTTTTAACACCTCCCGTACCATGGGTTTTAACACCTCCCGTACCATGGGTTTTAACACCTCCCGTACCATGGGTTTTAACACCTCCCGTACCATGGGTTTTAACACCTCCCGTACCATGGGTTTTAACACCTCCCGTACCATGGGTTTTAACACCTCCCGTACCATGGGTTTTAACACCGCCCGTACCATGGGTTTTAACACCGCCCGTACCATGGGTTTTAACACCGCCCGTACCATGGGTTTTAACACCGCCCGTACCATGGGTTTTAACACCTCCCGTAAAATGGGTTTTAACACCGCCCGTACCATGGTTTTTAACACCGCCCGTACCATGGGTTTTAACACCTCCCGTACCATGGGTTTTAACACCGCCCGTACCATGGGTTTTAACACCGCCCGTACCATGGGTTTTAACACCGCCCGTACCATGGGTTTTAACACCTCCCGTACCATGGGTTTTAACACCTCCCGTAAAATGGGTTTCAACACCTCCCGTACCATGGGTTTTAACACCTCCCGTACCATGGGTTTCAACACCTCCCGTACCATGGGTTTTAACACTTCCCGTACCATGGGTTTTAACACCTCCCGTACCATGGGTTTTAACACCTCCCGTACCATGGGTTTTAACACCTCCCGTACCATGGGTTTTAACACCTCCCGTACCATGGGTTTTAACACCTCCCGTACCATGGGTTTTAACACCTCCCGTACCATGGGTTTTAACACCTCCCGTACCATGGGTTTTAACACCTCCCGTACCATGGGTTTTAACACCTCCCGTACCATGGGTTTTAACACCTCCCGTACCATGGGTTTTAACACCTCCCGTACCATGGGTTTTAACACCTCCCGTACCATGGGTTTTAACACCTCCCGTACCATGGGTTTTAACACCTCCCGTACCATGGGTTTTAACACCTCCCGTACCATGGGTTTTAACACCTCCCGTACCATGGGTTTTAACACCTCCCGTACCATGGGTTTTAACACCTCCCGTACCATGGGTTTTAACACCTCCCGTACCATGGGTTTTAACACCTCCCGTACCATGGGTTTTAACACCTCCCGTACCATGGGTTTCAACGCCTCCCGTACCATGGGTTTCAACGCCTCCCGTACCATGGGTTTTAACACCTCCCGTACCATGGGTTTTAACACCTCCCGTACCATGGGTTTTAACACCTCCCGTACCATGGGTTTCAACACCTCCCGTACCATGGGTTTTAACACCTCCCGTACCATGGGTTTCAACACCTCCCGTACCATGGGTTTCAACACCTCCCGTACCATGGGATTCAACACCTCCCGTACCATGGGTTTTAACACCTCCCGTACCATGGGTTTCAACACCTCCCGTACCATGGGTTTTAACACCTCCCGTACCATGGGTTTTAACACCTCCCGTACCATGGGTTTCAACACCTCCCGTACCATGGGTTTTAACACCTCCCGTACCATGGGTTTCAACACCTCCCGTACCATGGGTTTCAACACCTCCCGTACCATGGGTTTCAACACCTCCCGTACCATGGGTTTCAACACCTCCCGTACCATGGGTTTCAACACCTCCCGTACCATGGGTTTCAACACCTCCCGTACCATGGGTTTCAACACCTCCCGTACCATGGGTTTCAACACCTCCCGTACCATGGGTTTCAACACCTCCCGTACCATGGGTTTCAACACCTCCCGTACCATGGGTTTTAACACCTCCCGTACCATGGGTTTTATCACCTCCCGTACCATAGGTTTTAACACCTCCCGTACCATAGGTTTTAACACCTCCAGTACCATAGGTTTTAACACCTCCCGTACCATAGGTTTTAACACCTCCCGTACCATAGGTTTTAACACCTCCCGTACCATAGGTTTTAACACCTCCCGTACCATGGGTTTTAACACCTCCGGTACCATAGGTTTTAACACCTCCCGTACCATAGGTTTTAACACCTCCCGTACCATAGGTTTTAACACCTCCCGTACCATAGGTTTTAACACCTCCCGTACCATAGGTTTTAACACCTCCCGTACCATGGGTTTTAACACCTCCGGTACCATAGGTTTTAACACCTCCCGTACCATAGGTTTTAACACCTCCCGTACCATAGGTTTTAACACCTCCCGTACCATAGGTTTTAACACCTCCCGTACCATAGGTTTTAACACCTCCCGTACCATAGGTTTTAACACCTCCCGTACCATAGGTTTTAACACCTCCCGTACCATAGGTTTTAACACCTCCCGTACCATAGGTTTTAACACCTCCCGTACCATAGGTTTTAACACCTCCCGTACCATGGGTTTTAACACCTCCCGTACCATAGGTTTTAACACCTCCCGTACCATAGGTTTTAACACCTCCCGTACCATAGGTTTTAACACCTCCCGTACCATAGGTTTTAACACCTCCCGTACCATAGGTTTTAACACCTCCCGTACCATAGGTTTTAACACCTCCCGTACCATAGGTTTTAACACCTCCCGTACCATAGGTTTTAACACCTCCCGTACCATAGGTTTTAACACCTCCCGTACCATAGGTTTTAACACCTCCCGTACCATAGGTTTTAACACCTCCCGTACCATAGGTTTTAACACCTCCCGTACCATAGGTTTTAACACCTCCCGTACCATAGGTTTTAACACCTCCCGTACCATAGGTTTTAACACCTCCCGTACCATAGGTTTTAACACCTCCCGTACCATAGGTTTTAACACCTCCCGTACCATAGGTTTTAACACCTCCCGTACCATAGGTTTTAACACCTCCCGTACCATAGGTTTTAACACCTCCCGTACCATAGGTTTTAACACCTCCCGTACCATAGGTTTTAACACCTCCCGTACCATAGGTTTTAACACCTCCCGTACCATAGGTTTTAACACCTCCCGTACCATGGGTTTTAACACCTCCCGTACCATAGGTTTTAACACCTCCCGTACCATAGGTTTTAACACCTCCCGTACCATGGGTTTTAACACCTCCCGTACCATAGGTTTTAACACCTCCCGTACCATAGGTTTTAACACCTCCCGTACCATAGGTTTTAACACCTCCCGTACCATAGGTTTTAACACCTCCCGTACCATAGGTTTTAACACCTCCCGTACCATAGGTTTTAACACCTCCCGTACCATGGGTTTTAACACCTCCCGTACCATAGGTTTTAACACCTCCCGTACCATAGGTTTTAACACCTCCCGTACCATGCTTGTTTACAATCGTGTTGTTATGATTTCGTGATTCATCAAGTCTGTTATTTATGTGCATATTATCACGAACACAAGTACTGTCAAGGGGGCAGCAGTACGTGGACGTATTCAACTCCATCTAACAGCGAGGTCGACAGAGAAATCACAATAAGGAATAAAGTAAAGCTTGGTGGCAGAGTTGGATCATCGGAAGGTAAAATGTCTTGGGTCACTAAGTCAAGTCTCTCTCTAGGAATAAGGTATACACGAAAACAGCTTAGTTTAAAATTGGAAGTTATAGAGTAAGTACGAGAACTCTCACTGTAGATAAGACAACTGTAGGTATAAATCCGGATGTACTCCTTTAAACCCTCTTGAGGCCTATCCCCTAGGTCTTTCCTGTATCCACATGCTCTTGTACTACCATCCATAGGATGCATTTGGAATGCACAATAAACTAGCTGTTTCGACGGCAAAATCGAAAGCTCTTTTAAACACCCATACAGAAGGCAGGTTCTAGCAGTGTTGAGCAGACCGGGATCGTGAGAATCTGAAGGCAGAAGCCTACAGAGATGCACTTGGACCTTTCCTGCCTCCTCTTGTGTTCATGTTAGTGGTGGTGGTGGTAGTGTTCAGGTTGTTAGCGATGGTGGTGGTAGTGGTGGTGACGGGGGCAGTGTTCAGACTGTTAGTGATGGTGGTGGTGATGGCGGTGTTCAGTTAGTGATGGTGGTGGGGGTGGTGGTGGTGGTGGGGAGTTGTGTTCAGATTGTTAGTGAAGGTGATACCAGTGGTGACAGTCAATAACTACACTGACAGCACTATCACCACCACCACCATTACCACCACCATTATCACCATTACCACCACCACAACCACCAGCTTCATTAACGTTTATAAATGACGGTGCTGTGATCCTCACCAGGCAGTGCTGTGATCCTCACCAGGCAGTGCTGTGATCCTCACCAGGCAGTGCTGTGATCCTCACCAGGCAGTGCTGTGATCCTCACCAGGCGGTGCTGTGATCCTCACCAGGCAGTGCTGTGATCCTCACCAGGCAGTGCTGTGATCCTCACCAGGCAGTGCTGTGATCCTCACCAGGCGGTGCTGTGATCCTCACCAGGCAGTGCTGTGATCCTCACCAGGCGGTGCTGTGATCCTCACCAGGCGGTGCTGTGATCCTCAAAAGGTGTTGTGATCCTCACCAGGCGCTGCTGTGATCCTCACCAGGCAGTGCTGTGATCCTCACCAGGCAGTGCTGTGATCCTCACCAGGCGGTGCTGTGATCCTCACCAGGCAGTGCTGTGATCCTCACCAGGCAGTGCTGTGATCCTCACCAGGCAGTGCTGTGATCCTCACCAGGCAGTGCTGTGATCCTCACCAGGCAGTGCTGTGATCCTCACCAGGCAGTGCTGTGATCCTCACCAGGCAGTGCTGTGATCCTCACCAGGCAGTGCTGTGATCCTCACCAGGCAGTGCTGTGATCCTCACCAGGCAGTGCTGTGATCCTCACCAGGCAGTGCTGTGATCCTCACCAGGCAGTGCTGTGATCCTCACCAGGCAGTGCTGTGATCCTCACCAGGCAGTGCTGTGATCCTCACCAGGCAGTGCTGTGATCCTCACCAGGCAGTGCTGTGATCCTCACCAGGCAGTGCTGTGATCCTCACCAGGCAGTGCTGTGATCCTCACCAGGCAGTGCTGTGATCCTCACCAGGCAGTGCTGTGATCCTCACCAGGCAGTGCTGTGATCCTCACCAGGTTGTGCTGTGATCCTCACCAGGCAGTGCTGTGATCCTCACCAGGCAGTGCTGTGATCCTCACCAGGTTGTGCTGTGATCCTCACCAGGCAGTGCTGTGATCCTCACCAGGCAGTGCTGTGATCCTCACCAGGCAGAGTTGTGATCCTCACCAGGTTGTGCTGTGATCCTCACCAGGTTGTGCTGTGATCCCCACCAGGTGGTGCTGTGATCCTCACCAGGCAGTGCTGTGATCCTCACCAGGTTGTGCTGTGATCCTCACCAGGCAGTGCTGTGATCCCCACCAGGTGGTGCTGTGATCCTCACCAGGTTGTGCTGTGATCCCCACCAGGTGGTGCTGTGATCCTCACCAGGCAGCTGATCCTCACCAGGCTGTGCTGTGATCCTCACCAGGTGGTGCTGTGATCCTCACCAGGCAGTGCTGTGATCCTCACCAGGTTGTGCTGTGATCCTCACCAGGCGGTGCTGTGATCCCCACCAGGTGGTGCTGTGATCCTCACCAGGCAGTGCTGTGATCCTCACCAGGCGGTGCTGTGATCCTCACCAGGCGGTGCTGTGATCCTCACCAGGCGGTGCTGTGATCCTCACCAGGCAGTGCTGTGATCCTCACCAGGCGGTGCTGTGATCCTCACCAGGCAGTGCTGTGATCCTCACCAGGCGGTGCTGTGATCCTCACCAGGCGGTGCTGTGATCCTCACCAGGCAGTGCTGTGATCCTCACCAGGCAGTGCTGTGATCCTCACCAGGCGGTGCTGTGATCCTCACCAGGCAGTGCTGTGATCCTCACCAGGCAGTGCTGTGATCCTCACCAGGCAGTGCTGTGATCCTCACCAGGCAGTGCTGTGATCCTCACCAGGCAGTGCTGTGATCCTCACCAGGCAGTGCTGTGATCCTCACCAGGCAGTGCTGTGATCCTCACCAGGCAGTGCTGTGATCCTCACCAGGCAGTGCTGTGATCCTCACAAGGCAGTGCTGTGATCCTCACCAGGCGCTGCTGTGATCCTCACCAGGCAGTGCTGTGATCCTCACCAGGCGCTGCTGTGATCCTCACCAGGCAGTGCTGTGATCCTCACCAGGCGCCTCACCAGGCGGTGCTGTGATCCTCACCAGGTGGTGCTGTGATCCTCACCAGGCAGTGCTGTGATCCTCACCAGGCAGTGCTGTGATCCTCACCAGGCAGTGCTGTGATCCTCACCAGGCTGTGCTGTGATCCTCACCAGGCAGTGCTGTGATCCTCACCAGGCAGTGCTGTGATCCTCACCAGGCAGTGCTGTGATCCTCACCAGGCAGTGCTGTGATCCTCACCAGGCTGTGCTGTGATCCTCACCAGGCGGTGCTGTGATCCTCACCAGGCAGTGCTGTGATCCTCACCAGGCGGTGCTGTGATCCTCACCAGGCGGTGCTGTGATCCTCACCAGGCGGTGCTGTGATCCTCACCAGGCGGTGCTGTCATCCTCACCAGGTGCTGTGATCCTCACCAGGTGGTGCTGTGATCCTCACCAGGTGGTGCTGTGATCCTCACCAGGTGGTGCTGTGATCCTCACCAGGTTGTGCTGTGATCCACACCAGGCTGTGCTGTGATCCTCACCAGGCAGTGCTGTGATCCTCACCAGGCAGTGCTGTGATCCTCACCAGGCAGTGCTGTGATCCTCACCAGGCTGTGCTGTGATCCTCACCAGGCAGTGCTGTGATCCTCACCAGGCTGTGCTGTGATCCTCACCAGGCGGTGCTGTGATCCTCACCAGGCGGCTGTGATCTGTGTGATCCTCACCAGGCATCCTCACCAGGTGCTGTGATCCTCACCAGGCAGTGCTGTGATCCTCACCAGGCAGTGCTGTGATCCTCACCAGGCAGTGCGGTGATCCTCACCAGGCAGTGCTGTGTGAGGCTCTCCAGGCAGTGCTGTGATCCTCACCAGGCAGTGCTGTGATCCTCACCAGGCAGTGCTGTGATCCTCACCAGGCAGTGCTGTGATCCTCACCAGGCAGTGCTGTGATCCTCACCAGGCAGTGCTGTGATCCTCACCAGGCAGTGCTGTGATCCTCACCAGGCAGTGCTGTGATCCTCACCAGGCAGTGCTGTGATCCTCACCAGGCAGTGCTGTGATCCTCACCAGGCAGTGCTGTGATCCTCACCAGGCAGTGCTGTGATCCTCACCAGGCAGTGCTGTGATCCTCACCAGGCAGTGCTGTGATCCTCACCAGGCAGTGCTGTGATCCTCACCAGGCGGTGCTGTGATCCTCACCAGGCAGTGCTGTGATCACCAGGCAGTGCTGTGATCCTCACCAGACAGTGCTGTGATCCTCAGGCAGTGCTGTGATCCTCACCAGGGAGTGCTGTGATCCTCACCAGGCATCCTCACCAGGCAGTGCTGTGATCCTCACCAGGCAGTGCTGTGATCCTCACCAGACAGTGCTGTGATCCTCACCAGGCAGTGCTGTGATCACCAGGCAGTGCTGTGATCCTCACCAGGCAGAGTTGTGATCCTCACCAGGCAGTGCTGTGATCTGTGATCTCTCCTCTCCCGGTGGTGCTGTGATCCTCACCAGGCAGTGCTGTGATCCTCACCAGGCGGTGCTGTGATCCTCACCAGGCAGTGCTGTGATCCTCACCAGGCAGTGCTGTGATCCTCACCAGGCAGTGCTGTGATCCTCACCAGGCAGTGCTGTGATCCTCACCAGGCAGTGCTGTGATCCTCACCAGGCAGTGCTGTGATCCTCACCAGGCAGTGCTGTGATCCTCACCAGGCAGTGCTGTGATCCTCACCAGGCAGTGCTGTGATCCTCACCAGGCAGTGCTGTGATCCTCACCAGGCAGTGCTGTGATCCTCACCAGGCAGTGCTGTGATCCTCACCAGGCAGTGCTATCCTGTTATTCATTAGTTCTCTATTTTATCTACTTTTTTTTACCTATATTTTATAAATACAGTATTTTTTTACTTATTAAATTTATGAGGAAAGCCTCTTGTGCATGCTCGAACCTCCTTCCACTTATCACGGAATAAACTAGTCTTCTTTTCCTTATTATTAGTGTTTCTTCTTTTCTTTGGTGTTTTTCTTTCCATCTTTCTTTTGTCTTCCGTTTCGTCTTCCTTTTCGTCTACCTTTTCGTCTTCCGTTTTGTCTTCCTTTTCGTCTTCCTTTTCGTCTTCCTTTTCGTCTTCCTTTTCGTCTTCCTTTTCGTCTTCCTTTTCGTCTTCCTTTTCGTCTTCCTTTTCGTCTTCCTTTTCGTCTTCCTTTTCGTCTTCCTTTTCGTCTTCCTTTTCGTCTTCCTTTTCGTCTTCCTTTTCGTCTTCCTTTTCGTCTTCCTTTTCGTCTTCCTTTTCGTCTTCCTTTTCGTCTTCCTTTTCGTCTTTCTTTTCGTCTTTCTTTTCGTCTTCTCGTCTTTCTTCTCGTCTTTCTTTCGTCTTCTTGTCTTTCTTTTCGTCTTTCTTTTCGTCTTATTCCTCTTCGTCTTCGTCTTCTTCTTCGTCGTCGTCTTCGTCATCTTCAGGACACAGGTTGCAAATCTGTTTAATTCTCACCATCGTAACCTTGGTAAAGTCTGGACAAAATGACAGCTGGGAATTTAACATTAATTTCAGACTGCATATTTCAATATCTTGACGTCAGCGACGTTGTTTAAACTCGGTCAAGGTATATTATTTCATCCATCACTATTATATGAAGTGACCTCTACATAGTTTGATTTTTCGAAAATGCATTTTGAAAATTAGATCCAAAATTCAAAAACTCGTAAAAGCGAACTTTGAATGCACTTTTATTCAACCGCATTTACGAGATAATTGTTAAGGAAATTGGAGAGAGAGCTGACTGTATTTTGATCCACACAGAAAGCTGAGAAGCCTAAATATATAATGTCTCCTGACATGAGGTGCAGTCATATATTTAATTAATAAAAAGCATTTCGGTCCTGGACCTCAACTCTAACATCATGTTTATAAGTGATAAAGGGTGTCCCGTACCTCGATTGCTAACGCACTCAGCTCACACACTGAGGTCCGGAGTTCGAATCCCCGGTACAGCTGGAAAACATTAGGACGTATTTCCATGAGACACCTGCTGTTTATGTTCACCCATCAGTATAAAATGGGTACCTGGGTGTTAAGTCGACTGGTGTGGGTCGCATCCTGGGACAAAACTGACGTAATTTGCGGGAAATGCTCAGCATAACAAGAGGGTTTCTATATAGCAGTATGTCATTGATGTCAGCTAAGACTGTATACCTTGTACATGTACTTGTAGAAGTAATATTATTATTATTATTATTATTATTATTAATTATTATTAATAGTGTTTACAAACGTGTCATTTTTTAAACCGAGGTTTTATAATATTGTCCGGTTCTCCTATCCATTCCTCCCTAAAAAGTACATATCCTCTCAAAAAATGTGATGCAGGAAATCCTTCCAATGTAAAGAAGAATAGGATTATGACACAGAGGAGCTGCAGGATGTTAAGCAGAGAACAGGTATAGCGCTACAAGGGAATAATGAACGCTACACACACTGCCTATCACTCCAGTCAAACGTTGAAGTCTCATATTACGACCCTGCTAGTGTTATAAAAACTACACAGTCACCACCACACAGTCACCACAACAGTCAGTAGCACACAGCCACCACAACAGTAAGTAGCACACAGTCACCACAGCAGGCACCACAGCAGTCATCACAAGAGTCATTAGCATAGTTACCACAACAGTCAGTAGCATACAGTTACTACAACAGTCAGTAGCACACAGTTACTACAACAGTCAGTAGCACACAGTTACTACAACAGTCAGTAGCACACAGTTACTACAACAGTCAGTAGCACACAGTTACTACAACAGTCAGTAGCACACAGTTACTACAACAGTCAGTAGCACACAGTTACTACAACAGTCAGTAGCACACAGTTACTACAACAGTCAGTAGCACACAGTTACTACAACAGTCAGTAGCACACAGTTACTACAACAGTCAGTAGCACACAGTTACTACAACAGTCAGTAGCACACAGTTACCACAACAGTCAGTAGCACACAGTTACCACAACAGTCAGCACACAGTTACTACAACAGTCAGTAGCACACAGTTACTACAACAGTTAGCACACAGTTACTACAACAGTCAGTAGCACACAGTTACTACAACAGTCAGTAGCACACAGTTACTACAACAGTCAGTAGCACACAGTTACTACAACAGTCAGTAGCACACAGTTACTACAACAGTCAGTAGCACACAGTTACTACAACAGTCAGTAGCACACAGTTACTACAACAGTCAGTAGCACACAGTTACCACAACAGTCAGTAGCACACAGTTACCACAACAGTCAGTAGCACACAGTTACCACAACAGTCAGTAGCACACAGTTACCACAACAGTCAGTAGCACACAGTTACCACAACAGTCAGTAGCACACAGTTACTACAACAGTCAGTAGCACACAGTTACTACAACAGTCAGTAGCACACAGTTACTACAACAGTCAGTAGCACACAGTTACGACAACAGTCAGTAGCACACAGTTACCACAACAGTGAAGAGCACACAGTCCCCACTACACACAAGCCACCACAGGTAACCACCAGACAACGCTGGGTAATACACCAGGTGTATATACTATACACCTAGAGACAGAAACGGCAGCCAAGGCTTCCCAGGTAAAAATGTGTTGAGGTGAGAATCTGGAGGAGCAGAGAGGCTGCGAGTAACATGTAAACAAAGCTGACAGCAGCTTTCACAAGCTTTTGTTGTCTTTCCCAGAGGATCCTAACTCACAGAGAGTAACTCCACCTGCCTACATTGCTCGCTACAAACTGTCTCACTACCCTGAAAGGTGCCGTGAGTTTTAAATCTCTTCCCGTGGTGTTGGAACAGCGTTCAACTTTACAAAGCTTGTATATATGTTTTTGCCAAAGAAGTATGCATTAGCTTATTTGCCTGACCAAAGGAATATTGAATATTCTATTAAATTTTGATGTAAATTTTATTAGCCTTTAGTAAATAAGAATAAAAATAGTCAAATATTGAAATGAAGTTTCCCATTTCCTGTGAGTATTCTCCTGTAAAATATTTTTTTTTATCACACTGACCGATTCCCACCAAGGCAGGGTGGCCCGAAAAAGAAAAACTTTCACCATCATTCACTCCATCACTGTCTTGCCAGAAGGGTGCTTTACACTACAGTTTTTAAACTGCAACATTAACACCCCTCCTTCAGAGTGCAGGCACTGTACTTCCCATCTCCAGGACTCAAGTCCGGCCTGCTGGTTTCCCTGAACCCCTTCATAAATGTTACTTTGCTCACACTCCAACAGCACGTCAAGTATTAAAAACCATTTGTCTCCATTCACTCCTATCAAACACGCTCACGCATGCCTGCTGGAAGTCCAAGCCCCTCGCACACAAAACCTCCTTTACCCCCTCCCTCCAACCTTTCCTAGGCCGACCCCTACCCCGCCTTCCTTCCACTACAGACTGATACACTCTTGAAGTCATTCTGTTTCGCTCCATTCTCTCTACATGTCCGAACCACCTCAACAACCCTTCCTCAGCCCTCTGGACAACAGTTTTGGTAATCCCGCACCTCCTCCTAACTTCCAAACTACGAATTCTCTGCATTATATTCACACCACACATTGCCCTCAGACATGACATCTCCACTGCCTCCAGCTTTCTCCTCGCTGCAACATTCATCACCCATGCTTCACACCCATATAAGAGCGTTGGTAAAACTATACTCTCATACATTCCCCTCTTTGCCTCCAAGGACAAAGTTCTTTGTCTCCACAGACTCCTAAGTGCACCACTCACCCTTTTCCCCTCATCAATTCTATGATTCACCTCATCTTTCATAGACCCATCCGCTGACACGTCCACTCCCAAATATCTGAATACATTCACCTCCTCCATACTCTCTCCCTCCAATCTGATATCCAATCTTTCATCACCTAATCTTTTTGTTATCCTCATAACCTTACTCTTTCCTGTATTCACTTTCTATTTTCTTCTTTTGCACACCCTACCAAATTCATCCACCAATCTCTGCAACTTCTCTTCAGAATCTCCCAAGAGCACAGTGTCATCAGCAAAGAGCAACTGTGACAACTCCCACTATATGTGTGATTCTTTATCTTTTAACTCCATGCCTCTTGCCAAGACCCTCGCATTTACTTCTCTTACAACCCCATCTATAAATATATTAAACAACCACGGTGACATCACACATCCTTGTCTAAGGCCTACTTTTACTGGGAAATAATTTCCCTCTTTCCTACATACTCTAACTTGAGCCTCACTATCCTCGTAAAAACTCTTCACTGCTTTCAGTAACCTACCTCGTACACCATACACCTGCAACATCTGCCACATTGCCCCCCTATCCACCCTGTCATACGCCTTTTCCAAATCCATAAATGCCACAAAGACCTCTTTAGCCTTATCTAAATACTGTTCACTTATATGTTTCACTGTAAACACCTGGTCCACACACCCCCTACCTTTCCTAAAGCCTCCTTGTTCATCTGCTATCCTATTCTCCGTCTTATTCTTAATTCTTTCAATAATAACTCTACCATACACTTTGCCAGGTATACTCAACAGACTTATTCCCCTATAATTTTTACACTCTCTTTTGTCCCCTTTGCCTTTATACAAAGGAACTATGCATGCTCTCTGCCAATCCCTAGGTACCTTACCCTCTTCCATACATTTATTAAATAATTGCACCAACCACTCCAAAACTATATCCCCACCTGCTTTTAACATTTCTATCTTTATCCCATCAATCCCGGCTGCCTTACTCCCTTTCATTTTACCTACTGCCTCACGAACTTCCCCCACACTCACAACTGGCTCTTCCTCACTCCTACAAGATGTTATTCCTTCTTGCACTATACACGAAATCACAGCTTCCCTATCTTCATCAACATTTAACAGTTCCTCAAAATATTCCCTCCATCTTCCCAATACCTCTAACTCTACATTTAATAAATCTCCTCTCCTATTTTTAACTATCAAATCCATTCGTTACCTCGGCTTCTTCAACTTATTAATCTCAGTCCAAATCATTTTCCTATTTTCAACAAACTTTGATGATATCTCACCCACTCACGTTTGCTCTCTTCTTCTCCCTTACTACTCTCTTTACATCATCATTCCATCAATCGCTCTTCTTCCCTCCCACACCCACTTTCCTGTAACCACAAACCTCTTCTGAACACTTTAACACAACATTCTTAAACCTACCCCATACATCTTCGACCCCATTGCCTATACTCACACTAGCCCGTCTATCCTCCAATAGTTGTTTATATCCTACCCTAACTGTCTCCTCCTCTAGTTTACGAACCTTCACCTTTCTATTTCTTGAAGCTTCTATTTTCCTTCAGGCTGCACACGTTTATAGAGGAGCCACAGATATATCGGATCACTTTTTAGTTGTAGCTACAGTGAGAGTAAAAAGTATATGGGATATATATATATATATATATATATATGATGCTTGGTAAAGTGCACAAGTGTTTACATGACAGTGATACATACCTCAGTGTGTACCTGCACTAAGAGATTCACTTCTCTCTGTATATGCACACAGAGATACACACTTCTCTATGCATATACACTGAGAGGTGTTGATAAATAGACACATGTGCAACTCTTGGGTATCTTTATTGAGGAAACGTATCGCCACACAGTGGCTTCATCAGTCCATACAAAGGAGAATCTTGAAGAACAGGAGGAGAATGAGGTAATCTGTCCCTCGCCACTCTGTAGCGAAACGTTTCCTCAGTAAAGATACCCAAGAGTTGCACACGTGTCTATTTATCAACATGTCGGTTCTCAGAACCATTCATATACAACACAGAGATACAATCCTCTCGGTGTATACAAGTTACATGTCAGCACTAGTTAGGTAAATTTGATTTCTACTGTTGATAAACTTTTGTGTCTTCAGGGGATGTTTGGTCATCCCTTTAATTGTACTAATCTAAGTTGCTACAATAAACGTCTATTATACACATTAAAGTTGAACCAAACTTCAGCAGTGTGTCAGTGGGTATTAAGATGTATTAAGAACCTGGTAGTGAGCCTTCATGATATTGTTAATTTGAACAAGATGAAGAGATATACACGAACAAAATAATGAACAGTGCAAGGGAGAAGGACACTCAAGACCGAAACGTTTGTAATATTTGGGGAAAAACGTTGGTTACGTACTGTGGGAGGAGACATGAAGCCTCCAGATGAACGTAACGTATACATTCGTTACGTACTCTTAGAGGAGACACGAAATCTCCAGATGAACGTAACGTACACATTCGTTACTTACTGTTGGAGGAGACACGAAACCTCCAGATGAACTTAACTTACACATTCGTCACGTACTGTGAGAGGAGACACGAAGCCTCCAGATGAACGTAACGTATACATTCGTTACGTATTGTGGGAGGAGACACGAAGCCTCCAGATGAACGTAACGTACAGATGACCCCAATAACTTACGTGAAAACCGTTCCTTCAGGCCAATTTACAGTATAAAATATATATTTCACAGGAAACCATTTGTTCTATTAGGCTCCATGAAGTAAATTGCATACCTATCTGATAACACACGCGTATAACATGAACACACACACACACACACACACACACACACACACGTCAGAGTGATACACCAAGCTTGAGCGAGCGAGGTAGCGAGGTGATATACGTGTCTTGAGAGGTGGTGTTTGATGGTGGTCTCAGCAGGGATGATGATCTGGTTGGTCTCCTACCAAGAGCAGGGAATACCTCAAATTATACTACTCTAGTTAATATACATACGGCAGGTTTATGAATGCGTTTTCAAGCACATAACTTAAGAGCACGTCCTCACATATTAGGAGTAATATATATATATATATATATATATATATATATATATATATATATATATATATATATATATATATATATATTATATATATATATATACATATAGAGTGCCATCGCCGAATGGGAGACTCTTGCTGCTCCAGCACCAAACCCTAGTGCAGCACTGGCTCACAAACAGTCAAGCTGGGATAGCCCAATTGCTGAAAAGGTGCTTGCCAACATGCTCAGGGCTGCAACATCAGATAGGGAGATTGCCCGTCTCCAGGCTGTGAGTGCACATCACTCCGGGGACTTCCTCCAAACAGTTCCCATATCGACAATGGGAACGCGACTCGACCCTAAGACCCTCCGTATTGCAGTGGCTCTGCGCTTTGCTGCCCCAATTCACACAGAATATGTGTGTATTTGCGGCAAAGTGCAAGCAGACCAATACGGTCTACATGGTCTTAACTGTTCCAAAACCAAGGGTTGGCATGCAAGACACAATGAGGTCAACGACATCAAGAGAACCCTTGCTACAGCTGGATGCCCAGCCGAGAGGGAGCCCCGATCACTAGCAGCCAACAATACCCACAACCCAGCAAACCGCCCCGACGGGATCACCATCTATCCTTGGAAGAATGGCAAGCTCTTAGCATGGGACTATACCTGTGTGTCCACACTGGCTGACACCTATATCCATCACAGTGTTTGGCGACAGGGAGGAGCTGCTGACCACAGGGAGGAGTACAAGATCAGCAAGTACAGGTACATAAGCCAACAGTATCAATTTGTCCCAGTGGGATCAGAGACCTTGGGATCATGGGGAAAAAATGCCACACGTTTCCTTAAAGAATTGGGTTCCAGACTCATCGACACCACCAGGGACCCAAGGGCATCCACTTTCATGTTCCAGCGCCTCAGCGTCGCCATCCAGAGGGGAAATGCTTGCTGCATACTTGGCTCACGTCCAGCCTCGGAGGAGCTGGAGGAAATTCATCATCTTTGATACATTGTGCCATTGTATTCATGTTTGTTTTTTTCTGTAAATGTATTTTGTTTATTAATAAATGTTCACATAGAATAAAAAATATATAGGGGGTGGTAGGAGAAGAAAATATTCAAACAGCTCCGGGGAGAACCTTGAGTTTTCTCTGAGGTACGTTTATTGTCTTCTCTGAGGATGAGGGTCCCCATTCCAGCTATAGAGGTGGTACTTCCCTATATATTTTATTAGAAATATATATATATATATATATATATATATATATATATATATATATATATATACACACACACACACACACACACACACATACACACACACACACACACACACACACACACACACACACACACACACACACACACACAGAACACTCTTTTGTTCCCTTTGGCTTTATACAAATGAACTATGCATATTCTCTGCCAAGCCCTAGGTGCGTTCCCCTCTTCCAAACATTTAACAATAGCTCCAACAATCTAAAAGCATATCCCCACCTGCTTTTAACATTTCTATCTTTATCCCACCAATGCCAACTGCTTTACACCCTTTCATTCTACCCACTGCCTCAAGCATCTCCCCCATACTCACAACCGGCTCTTCCTTACTCCCACTTGATATTATACCTCCCTGCCCAATGCACGAATTTACACATTCCCTATCTTCACCAACATTTAAAAGTTCCTCAAAATATTCCTTCCATCTTCCCGATACTTCCGACTCTCCATCTAATAACTCTTCTCTCCTATTTTTAATTCTCAAATCCATTCGTTCCCTAGGCTTTCTTAACTTATTAATCTCACTCCAAAACTCTCTCTTATTCTCAGCAAAATTTGTTGATAGTATCTCACCCACTCTCATTTTCTCTCCTTTTACGTTCCTTAACCATTTTCTTAACCTCTCTTTTTCTCTCCATATACTCCTCCCTCCTTGCATCACTTCTGCTCTGTAAAAACCTCTTACATGCTAACTCAATCTCTCTTTACCTTATCATTCCACTACTCACTCTTCTTTCACGGTCTTTTGAAAATCAATTGGATGGTTAAAATATCTCGCATGAATAAACAGGGCATTAGACTCTTGTCCAGTTCTAATACTATATTTATGTTTTAATATTAGAACTGTACAATAGTCTAATGCTCTGTTTATTCATGTGATACATTTTAACCATCCAAATGCTTTACAAAATAGTTTTAAAAGTAATATGAATATTAGTTTAGGATTATATAAATTATATTCATTCATAAATAAAAAAAAATTGGGAGGAATTTAAGATACGTTTGACAAGTTAAAATTATAAAACTTGACCATCTCACCCGCATCATCATAAAGGGACGGGCGAAATGTTGTATGTTGACTGATGTCCAGTCTCGCCCTTGTATGAATTCTGCTGATCTTTTAATTTTGCAGTTCCTTGAAAATGCTACAACTCACGAAAGTCCTTGGAAATTCCGCATTTTTTCACAGTCGTTGTTCTGCACACATACACACACACACACACACACACACACACACACACACACACACACACACACACACAACAAGATCAGAATGATAGCAGTTGAGGGAGAGGACACAGAAGCGAAAAGGGGCTAGGAGGAGAGACAAGGACAGAAATAGCAGAGGTCTAAAAGAGCAGGGCAGAGCAACAAGCGCAGACACACACACAACCACCCCTAGAACCCCACAGCTAAACACGGTATCCCAACACGAACCACAATCCACCCTTACAACCCCCCCCCCACACACTACACTGTAAAACCTCATGCACCAGAGAGAGAGGATGAAGCAGCGAGACTGGACCTAGTATTCACCTTGAGTAGTGCAGATATTAAGGACATCACACATGAAAGATCCCTCGGAGCCAGTGATCATGTGGTTCTGAGCTTCGAATACATAGTAGAGTTACAAGTGGAGAGGGAAGCAGGAAGGGTATAACGAATGAAGCCAAACTGCAAGAAAGGGAACTACACAGACATGAAGAATTTCCTGCACGAGGTTCAGTGGGACAGAGAACTTGTAGGGAAGTCAGTAAATGAGATGATGGAATATGTGACAACAATATGCAAGGAAGCTGAGTTGAGGTTTATATCCAAGGGTAACAGAAATAACAAGGAGGCCAGGGTGAGTCCTTGGTTCACTCAAAGGTAGAGGCCAAAACCAAGTCTATTAGAGAATGGAAGAAGTATAGAAGGCAAAGGACCCAGGAGAATAAGGAAAGAAGTCGTAGAGCCAGAAATGAATACGCACAGGTAAGGAGGGAGGCCCAATGGCACTACGAAAATGACATAGCAGCGAAAGCTAAATCTGACCCGAAGCTGTTGACTGGTCCCGGAGCTAAGGAGTATGTCCTACGAGGAGAGGTTAATAGAAATCAACCTGACGACACTGGAAGACACGAGAGATAGGGGGGATATGATAACGGCATGTAAAATACTGAGAAGAATCGACAAGGTGGACAGAGACAGGATGTTCCAGAGATGGGACACAGCAACAAGGAATCACAGTTGGAAGATGAAGACTCAGATGAATCACAGGCATGTTAGGAAGTATTTCTTAAATCACAGAGTTGTCGGGAAGTGGAACAGTCTGGGAAATGATGTAGTGGAGGCAGGATCCACACTTAGCTTTAAGAAGACGTATGATGAAGCACATGAAGCGGGAAGAGTGATCTAATAGTGGCCAGCGAAGAGACTGGGCCATGAGCAGTGACTCGACCCATGCAACCACACCTAGATGAATACACACACACACATCTGGAGTACAGAGTGGAAACTGACTTCACGATTATCTAAAGGTTAGACTCTGAGTTTGACTTTGTAATTCAGGAGAAGTTTGACCTTCAGTGTTTGACTTGAGGATGAATGTCGCCGGAGAACTTTCTTGAGGAAGAATATTGAGCTCCCACTCCCTTGATATAATTCCCACGCTGTTGATTTTATTCCCACGCTGTTGATTTTATTCCCACGCTGTTGATTTTATTCCCACACCGTTGACTATTCCCACATAAGATTAAGATTTTGTTTAAACAATATAAGCAAGAATTTCGATACTGGATTGGGAAGTATTTAGTCGAAGATAAATAATTCAAGGAAGCAGAGCATAAAGAATTAAAAATTATTACTGTGTTTTTAATTTTATATTTAATGCTAATTTTATTGCTGTGTTATTGTTGCTGTGTTGTTGTTGTTGTTGCTGCTGCTGCTGCTGTGTTCTTGTTGCTGCTGTGTGTTTGTGTTATTCTGGTGTTTTGCTTATGTTGCAGCGTTTTTGTTGCAGTGTTGTTGCGTTGTTACGCTGTTGTTGCTGCTCTGTTGTTGCTGTCTTGTTGTTGCTGTCTTCTTGCTGTTGTTGTCTTGTTGTTGTTGCTGTCTTCTTGTTGTTGCTGTCTTCTTGTTGTTGTTGTCTTCTTGTTGTTGTTGTCTTCTTGTTGTTGTTGTCTTCTTGTTGTTGTTGTCTTCTTGTTGTTGTTGTCTTCTTGTTGTTGTTGTCTTCTTGTTGTTGCTGTCTTCTTGTTGTTGTTGTCTTGTTGCTGTCTTCTTGTTGTTGCTGTCTTCTTGTTGTTGCTGTCTTCTTGTTGTTGCTGTCTTGTTGTTGTTGCTGTCTTGTTGTTGCTATCTTGTTGCTGTCTTGTTGTTGTTGCTGTCTTCTTGTTGCTGTCTTCTTGTTGTTGCTATCTTGTTGTTGTTGCTGTCTTCTTCTTGTTGCTGTCTTCTTCTTGTTGCTGTCTTCTTCTTGTTGCTGTCTTCTTCTTGTTGCTGTCTTCTTCTTGTTGCTGTCTTCTTCTTGTTGCTGTCTTCTTCTTGTTGCTGTCTTCTTCTTGTTGCTGTCTTCTTCTTGTTGCTGTCTTCTTCTTGTTGCTGTCTTCTTCTTGTTGCTGTCTTCTTCTTGTTGCTGTCTTCTTCTTGTTGCTGTCTTCTTCTTGTTGCTGTCTTCTTCTTGTTGCTGTCTTCTTCTTGTTGCTGTCTTCTTCTTGTTGCTGTCTTCTTCTTGTTGCTGTCTTCTTCTTGTTGCTGTCTTCTTCTTGTTGCTGTCTTCTTCTTGTTGCTGTCTTCTTCTTGTTGCTGTCTTCTTCTTGTTGCTGTCTTCTTATTGTTTCTGTCTTGTTGTTGTTGCTGTCTTCTTCTTGTTGCTGTCTTCTTGTTGTTGCTGTCTTCTTCTTGTTGCTGTCTTCTTGTTGCTGCTATCTTGT
This sequence comes from Cherax quadricarinatus, assembly GCF_038502225.1. NCBI lineage: Eukaryota > Metazoa > Arthropoda > Malacostraca > Decapoda > Parastacidae > Cherax > Cherax quadricarinatus. The sequence continues at coordinate 10,904,257 of NC_091379.1, forward strand.
TGCTGTCTTCTTGTTGTTGCTGTCTTCTTCTTGTTGCTGTCTTCTTCTTGTTGCTGTCTTCTTCTTGTTGCTGTCTTGTTGTTGTTGCTGTCTTCTTGTTGTTGCTGTCTTCTTGTTGCTGTCTTCTTGTTGTTGCTGTCTTCTTGTTGTTTTCTTGTTGTTGCTGTCTTCTTCTTGTTGCTGTCTTCTTGTTGTTGCTGTCTTCTTGTTGTTGCTATCTTGTTGCTGTCTTCTTGTTGTTGCTGTCTTCTTGTTGTTGCTGTCTTCTTGTTGTTGCTGTCTTCTTACTGCGTTGTTGTTTTGTCGGTCACTGGACACAAAGTGACTTGTCAGCCACATATCCTAAACCCATAAAATAAATGGACAGAATATACCAGGATATTTCACCGTCTAATCACCTTATTTCCAAACACAAACAACCAATTACAACAACAACTAATTTGGGATGTCTCGTAGCTCGATTGGTAGCGCACTCAGCTCACACACTCAAATCCGGGGTTCGATACCCTGCATGGGTGTAAACATTAGGACGTATTTCCTTTAGACATCTGCTGTTCACCTATCAGCAAAATAAATAGGTACCTGGGCGTTAGTCGACTGGTGTGGGTCGCATCCTGGGAACAAAAGTGACCTAATGTGCCCGAAATGCTGTGCATAACCAGGGGCGTTTTATATATCACTGATGTCAGCTATGGTCTGTATACGTTGTACATGTATTGATAAAAGTAATTATTATCAACCAATTAAAACAATGAAGAAACGTTTCGGTCCTAGGTTCCAGGAGCGAAACGTTTCCTCCGTTATAGCGACCTAACTGTCGGTATTACATTCCCGATTTCGATCATTCTGCTCTAACTAGCTAAACTAAAAATATATAAACAGAGTAATTAGACAGCAAATGTCTTGAGTAAGCGTTTATCAACGATACGGGAACAGCAAAACTGAAGTCATAACCAGTGTTAATATGTAATTACTATTGTAGGAACTCAGAGTCAAGAATTACCTTAAGGGTATCTTAAACCCTAAATAATCTATTGTAGTAGGCTAAAGATAGGAATTACATTAATGACATCGTGAACCCCAGGCACATTAAGCGTTATCTCGGAGTTACAAGCACGCCAGTTGGTATTTCTCTGAAGAGGTTGTAAACACAATACTCCAGGATAACGCACAAGACTCCAAATATCACACACATATACACAATGCAAGGAATTGCTCGTTATCTTTATGGCTGGTTTAATAACTCGGTAAATCATCTCTGAGAGGAGTGGGAATTGCAGTGGGAGAGAATCTCTTGATCGTATCTCGAAGAGAGGATGAGACGATCTTAAGAGCCACTCTCCAGTCTTATGATATGCATAGGAAGACCCATAGCGACTTGAAGGACCATACCTTCAGAAGTATAAGAGGCATGTTGGACCACAGGTGATGTATATAGGGCATAATGGGCCATATATTACAAATTCAGATATAAATGAAAGGCTAAGGCGTCGGTCTGGAGTTTTATGACACTATGACCGCGGGTTCTAACTCCACCCGTGGTATGGCTTGTTTGCAATCGTGTCATTACGATTTCGTGAGTCAAATGGTCATAAGCCAAGGATCGAACCAAGAGTGAAAAAAAGGCAAAGACAAACACCACCAAAAATCGAAAAATAATCTGGTCATACCGACAAGAAATGGAAAAAGGCACTTATGTGCAGTTTAGGACATATATTATAGGGAACGTTTCGCCACTAGTGGCTTCTTCATTACGACAGAAGTCATTCGGGGCGAAACATTTGCTCTAATAAATGTCCTGAACTGTATACAAGTATCTTTCCACATCATCACCAATATTTACAATATGTACAGAGTGCCAGCATGACTCACGAAAGAGTAATAACAAGTCACAGAACGGGATGGACTCGAACCCATGGCAATGAAGTCCTAGAACTCGCCACTGTGTGGCGAAAAGTTTCCTGAATAAAGATTCCCATATGCTGCATAAGTGTCTCAATCTTCAACTTGTCGGTTTTTCAAACCATTCATCACAACTGTCAGACACTGCAGCATCATGGGATCTTGTTACAAAGAATTCTTCAACACTTGTTCAACCTTTGGACGAAGACCTACTTCGACTAGTGGATGGTACCACTATGACCCCGCCTCCATCTGCTTCACGTCACCTCACTACAGTATATAAGCCACGTCTATGGCCCTATGCTGTACATTCTACAAGATTGATGGACTGAACACATCGACTCCAGGTTGAGGGACTGATTACCTCATTCTCCTCCTCTCCTTACGCCTTCCTCTTTGTATTGGACTGTTGAAGCCACTGTGTGGCGAAACGTTTCCTGAATAAAGATTCCCATATGCTGCATAAGTGTCTCAATCTTCAACTTGTCGGTTTTTCAAACCATTCATCACAATATAGATGCTTACAGCCCTATGGAAGGTAAAGTACCAGCCCAAAGATGCTACCAGCCGTATCAAAGATATAATACCTCCCTAAGCTTCAACCAGCCCTAAGTTATGTGATCCACATTTAACACCCACGCAGGGGGGAATTATCCCTTCGTCTCACCTGGCTCAGAAATCGAACTAGTTTCAACGTAATAAAGTTGGTAGAATTACCGACAATATGTAAAGTAAAAGGACACAAGTGCAACTAATGTGACATTTATTGTGGCAACGTTTCGCTCTCCAGGAGCTTTATCAAGCCATTAATGGCTTGATAAAGCTCCTGGAGAGCGAAACGTTGCCACAATAAATGTCACATTAGTTGCACTTGTGTCCTTTTAATTTCAACGTCGTTGTGAGCCGGGTACTTTAACTATTGATCCCAGACAACGTAAAGGAAAACCCGTTTGCTGAACAAGGTGTCCATCAGAGTGTAATCCATTTTTAAGTAACGTTAGTATAGTAAATTATGTATTTATCATATTTGTACAGAATATGTAGCTAATACGAAATAGATTTGTGTGATTGTTAATAAAACAAGGAAAATATTGGTTAGGCAGTAGAGTTGTAGGTAAGTGAACCATTCTGAGAAATGGGTAAACGCCTGGATAGTTTTTGAAAGCAGTTAGAAAAATAGAAGAGTGAAAACTGATGGATTTGCGATAAGAACATAAGAATGAACACTGCAGAAGGCCTACTGGCCCATACTAGGCAGATCCTCATCAAAACCGCCACTATCCAAAGCTACCCAAGAATTTACTCTCGTTGTTAGGTAAGACACATATGCAACAGTTAGGTATCTTTATTATGAAACGTTTCGCCTACACAGTAGGCTTCTTCAGTCAAGTACAGAAAAGTTGATAGAAGCAGAAGATACTTCTTCTATCTGCTTCTATACTATCTATACTGCTTCTATCAACTTTTCTGTACTTGACTGAAGAAGCCTACTGTGTAGGCGAAACGTTTCATAATAAAGATACCTAACTGTTGCATATGTGTCTTACCTAACAACCTGTCGGTATTTTATACCATTTTAATGTTCAATTTACTCTCGTACCCACGACACCAAACCCAGCATGACTTGAGTATATATATTTCTGGGAACGTTTCGCCTTCACATCAGGCTTCTTCAGTACCATATGATGATCCCTCAGAAATCAGACGGCAAATGGAGAATGTGATGTAATTAGGTTAGATCAGAGGAATAGGAGGGTACCTCCTATTCCTTAAATCAAGTCTTACACAGGCATCAAGACACACTCTCTTCCCATCCCTACTCCCCACAAGACGACTCAGGAAACTTCACGCTACTAAGGCCAATTGAATATCAGTGACAGCACTGACCCTTTCCACGATGATCTTTCACAGTTTCCCCTGTCAGTTGGTCTTCAGATGGACTGAATCACTTGGCTTAGGATCCCTGCATAATCTCACACTCAGGGATCTCCATTAACAGGATCACAAGGTCTGTAATCCCTCTACACGCTGCCAGAAACCAATTAACCTCAGCTGAACCTATGCTCATTACTAAAATAAGATATCAAGGTTCTATTTTTAAACTGAACTCCATAGAAACCTGAACATAATTTTTATCCTATACAGTGGACCCCCGCATAACGATTACCTCCGAATGCGACCAATTATGTAAGTGTATTTATTTAAGTGCGTTTGTACGTGCATGTTTAGGGGTCTTAAATGGACTAATCTACTTCACAATATTTCTTATGGGAACAAATTCAGTCAGTACTGGCACCTGAACATACTTCTGGAGTGAAAAAATATCGTTAACCGGGGGTCCACTGTATATATATATATATATATACACACACACACGCGCGCGCGCAATGTGACTGTGTGTATTCACCTAGTTGTGGTTACTGGGGTCGATTCACAGCTCCTGGCCCCGCCTCTTCACTGTGTGTACACTCACCTATTTGTACTCACCTGTTTGTTGCTGCAGGGGTCGAGGCATAGCTCCTGGCCTCGCCTCTTCAATGGTCGCTGCTAGGTTCTCTCGCTCTCCCTGCTCCACGAGCTTTATCATACCTCGTCTTTAAACTGTGTTTGGTTCCTGCCTCCACTACATCACTTGCCAAACTATTCCGCTTCCTGACAACTCTATGACTAAAGAAGTACTTCCTAACATCTCTCTGACTCATCTGAGTCTTCAGCTTCCAATTGTGACCCCTTGTTTCTGTGTCCCACGTCTGGAACATCCTGTCTCTGTCCACCTTGTCAATTCCTCGCAGTATTTTGTATGTCATCACCATGTCTCCCCTAACCCTCCTGTCCTCCAGTGTCGTCAGGCCGATTTTCCGTAACCTTTCTTCATAGGACAATCCCCTTATCTCTGGAACTAGCCTTGTTGCAAACCTTTGGATTTTCTCTAATTTCTTGACGTGCTTGACCAAGTGTGGGTTCCAAACTGGTGCTGCATACTCCAATATAGGCCTGACGTACACGGTGTGTGTGTGTGTGTGTGTGTGTGTGTGTGTGAGAGAGAGAGAGAGAGAGAGAGAGAGAGAGAGAGAGAGAGAGAGAGAGAGAGAGAGAGAGAGAGAGAGATAAATAAACCACTAGAGGTTGGAAAGGGCAGATCAAGGAGTATCGTCAGGACAAAGCAATGTTGAAAAAGTCAATGAATGTGCAATATATACAAGAATATTGAAGTATTACCTGGAGTTTACCTGGAGAGAGTTCCGGGGGTCAACGCCCCCGCGGCCCGGTCTGTGACCAGGCCTCCTGGTGGATCAGGGCCTGATCAACCAGGCTGTTACTGCTGGCTGCACGCAAACCAACGTACGAGCCACAGCCCGGCTGGTCAGGAACCGACTTTAGGTGCTTGTCCAGTGCCAGCTTGAAGACTGCCAGGGGTCTGTTGGTAATCCCCCTTATGTATGCTGGGAGGCAGTTGAACAGTCTCGGGCCCCTGACACTTATTGTATGGTCTCTTAACATGCTAGTAACACCCCTGCTTTTCATTGGGGGGATGTTGTAGTGAGTGATTTTCGTGTGCAAGTTCGGTACTAGTCCCTCTAGGATTTTCCAGGTGTATATAATCATGTATCTCTCCCGCCGGCGTTCCAGGGAATACAGGTTCAGGAACCTCAAGCGCTCCCAGTAATTTAGGTATTTTATCTCCGTTATGCGCGCCGTGAAGGTTCTCTGTACATTTTCTAGGTCAGCAATTTCACCTGCCTTGAAAGGTGCTGTTAGTGTGCAGCAATATTCCAGCCTAGATAGAACAAGTCACCTGAAGAGTGTCATCATGGGCTTGGCATCCCTAGTTTTGAAGGTTCTTATTATCCATCCTGTCATTTTTCTAGCAGATGCGATTGATACAATGTTATGGTCCTTGAAGGTGAGATCCTCCGACATGATCACTCCCAGGTCTTTGACGTTGGTGTTTCGCTCTATTTTGTGGCCAGAATTTGTTTTGTACTCTGATGAAGATTTAATTTCCTCATGTTTACCATATCTGAGTAATTGAAATTTCTCATCGTTGAACTTCATATTGTTTTCTGCAGCCCACTGAAAGATTTGGTTGATGTCCGCCTGGAGCCTTGCAGTGTCTGCAATGGAAGACACTGTCATGCAGATTCGGGTGTCATCTGCAAAGGAAGACACGGTGCTGTGGCTGACATCCTTGTCTACGTCGGATATGAGGATGAGGAACAAGATGAGAGCGAGTACTGTGCCTTGTGGAACAGAGCTTTTCACCGTAGCTACCTCAGACTTTGCTCTGTTGACTACTACTCTCGGTGTTCTGTTAGTGAGGAAATTATAGATCCATCGACCGACTTTTCCTGTTATTCCTTTAACACGCATTTTGTGCGCTATTACGCCATGGTCACACTTGTCGAAGGCTTTTGCAAAGTCTGTATATATTACATCTGCATTCTTTTTGTCTTCTAGTGCATCTAGGACCTTGTCGTAGTGATCCAATAGTTGAGACAGACAGGAGCGACCTGTTCTAAACCCATGTTGCCCTGGGTTGTGTAATTTATGGGTTTCTAGATGGGTGGTGATCTTGCTTCTTAGGACCCTTTCAAAGATTTTTATGATATGGGATGTAGTGCTATCGGTCTGTAGTTCTTTGCTGTTGCTTTACTGCCCCCTTTGTGGAGTGGGGCTATGTCTGTTGTTTTTAGTACCTGAGGGACGACCCCCGTGTCCATGCTCCCTCTCCATAAGATGGTAAAAGCTCGTGATAGGGGCTTCTTGCAGTTCTTGATGAACACGGAATTCCATGAGTCTGGCCCTGGGGCAGAGTGCATGGGCATGTCATTTATCGCCTGTTCGAAGTCATTTGGCGTCAGGGTAACATCAGATAGGCTTGTGTTAACCAAATTCTGTGGCTCTCTCATAAAAAATTCATTTTGATCTTCGACTCTCAGTCTGGTTAGCGGCTTGCTAAAAACTGAGTCATATTGGGATTTGAGTAGCTCACTCATTTCCTTGCTGTCATCTGTGTATGACCCATCTTGTTTAAGTAGGGGCCCAATACTGGACGTTGTTCTCGATTTTGATTTGGCATAGGAGAAGAAATACTTTGGGTTTCTTTCGATTTCATTTATGGCTTTTAGTTATTCCCGCGATTCCTGACTCCTATAAGATTCCTTTAGCTTAAGTTCGATGCTTGCTATTTCTCTGACCAGTGTCTCCCTACGCATTTCAGATATATTGACCTCTTTTAGCAGCTCTGTTATTCTTTTCCGTCGATTGTAAAGAGAGCGCCTGTCTCTTTCTATTTTACATCTACTCCTAGTATATTGCAAACTGGGCATTAAGTAGACCACCTGCACTTCATATAAACATAACCAGTTTAAAGGCTATATATACACTGATGTATATGTCTAAATTTGCTTTAATTCCAATTTTTATTAAGGTTCTCGTAATTTACATAGTGTTTAATACCAATTATTAATTATTCCGTGTCTATATAAATTAAATCTTATTCTAAATATTCCATTATTAATAAGATAGATGTGTAAAATGGAACTGTTATTGATCCCGGAGAACTTTCCTATAGTTACCGAATTACTGCTATTCAGACTGTAGATAACAGATGGTATTCTGTATCAATAACCTGGTGAATATAGCATCTAAGAACGAGCCCCGTGAGGGCGGGGACTGTGGCTAGGCCTGGGGACAGTTGGTCCCAAAGATGAGGGGGTACTTGTACCTCCTCCCATGGGAGACTTAGGTCTCGAGACACTCCCCAGAGAGGGAGCCAAGGCCGGGTCACCACTACCTGGAAAAGACCCGGGCCTGGAGAATACCGGCTGATAAAAAAAAAAAAAAAAAAAAAGATTGAGAAACCCAGAAACTGACAACCTACCAAGGCTGTGGGACAGATCACCTAGTTCTTCACGTTTTCTAATGTCTCCAGTATTATAATCGCCTGTATTCGACTGAGAAAGCCTGCTACACACGCAAAACTCAATAATTTTGTCAATGGGTTTCGTGAACAATAAGATGGTATAAAATACGGACAGGTTGTTAGGTAAGACACATATGCAACAGTTAGGTATCTTTATTTCGAAACGTTTCGCCTACACAGTAAGCTTCTTCAGTCGAGTACAGAAAAGTTGATAGAAGCAGAAGAAACTTGAAAACGATGTAATCAGTCCATCACCCTTAAAGTTTTGAGGTGATCAGTCCCTCAGTCTATGGAACAATACTCTTCTCCAGACTGAGGGACTGACCACCTCAAAACTTTAAGGGTGATGGACTGATTACATCGTCTTCAAGTCTCTTCTGCTTCTATCAACTTTTCTGTACTCGACTGAAGAAGCCTACTGTGTAGGCGAAACATTTCGAAATAAAGATACCTAACTGTTGCATAAGTGTCTTACCTAACAATGGGTTTCGTGTATTGAATATGTATCTTATTTTGATTCTAAATTTCCTTATGTAGAGAAGCTGGTGCCAGCTATATTTTTTTACTCAAATTTTCTCTTATTTTGTCATGTTATAAACATTCTCTATCAACGACTCTTATATTTATACACACTAGTGGCAGAGTGGGATCCTGTTACACTAGTGGCAGGGTGGGATCCTGTTACACTGGTGGCAGGGTGGGATCCTGTTACACTAGTGGCAGGGTGGGATCCTGTTACACTAGTGGCAGGGTGGGATCCTGTTACACTAGTGGCAGGGTGGGATCCTGTTAAACTGGTGGCAGGGTGGGATCCTGTTACACTAGTGGCAGAGTGGGATCCTGTTACACTAGTGGCAGAGTGGGATCCTGTTACACTAGTGGCAGAGTGGGATCCTGTTACACTAGTGGCAGAGTGGGATCCTGTTACACTAGTGGCAGGGTGGGATCCTGTTACACTAGTGGCGGAGTGGGATCCTGTTACACTAGTGGCAGGGTGGGATCCTGTTACACTAGTGGCAGAGTGGGATCCTGTTACACTAGTGGCAGAGTGGGATCCTGTTACACTAGTGGCGGAGTGGGATCCTGTTACACTAGTGGCAGAGTGGGATCCTGTTACACTAGTGGCAGGGTGGGATCCTGTTACACTAGTGGCAGGGTGGGATTCTGTTACACTAGTGGCAGAGTGGGATCCTGTTACACTAGTGGCAGAGTGGGATCCTGTTACACTAGTGGCGGAGTGGGATCCTGTTACACTAGTGGCAGAGTGGGATCCTGTTACACTAGTGGCAGGGTGGGATCCTGTTACACTAGTGGCAGAGTGGGATCCTGTTACACTAGTGGCAGGGTGGGATCCTGTTACACTAGTGGCAGAGTGGGATCCTGTTACACTAGTGGCAGAGTGGGATCCTGTTACGCTAGTGGCAGAGTGGGATCCTGTTACACTAGTGGCAGAGTGGGATCCTGTTACACTAGTGGCAGAGTGGGATCCTGTTACACTAGTGGCAGAGTGGGATCCTGTTACGCTAGTGGCAGAGTGGGATCCTGTTACACTAGTGGCAGAGTGGGATCCTGTTACACTAGTGGCAGAGTGGGATCCTGTTACACTAGTGGCAGAGTGGGATCCTGTTACACTAGTGGCGGAGTGGGATCCTGTTACACTAGTGGCAGAGTGGGATCCTTTTACACTATTGGCAGAGTGGGATCCTGTTACACTAGTGGCAGAGTGGGATCCTGTTACACTAGTGGCAGAGTGGGATCCTGTTACACTAGTGGCAGAGTGGGATCCAATTACACTGGTTGCAGAGTGGTATTATGTTACATCAGTAAGCATTATACTCTTCTCGTTAAATGTAATTTAATTATTCTCCTCTTTATAAATACTTACATTACCTTCCTTTATCCATACACGATCGTCCCTCGTTAAAGGTGATACTAATCTGTAAAAATATATGCGTGTGAAACATTACGAAACTTAAGATACATTTCGCTCACTAGGTGGTGTGTCAGTGCGATTCAGTTGGAATATAAGCATTGATATATATATATATATATATATATATATATATATATATATATATATATATATATATATATATATATATATATATATATTAGAATGCAGAACAAGTGTAGCATAGTTTTGTCGATCAGATTAATATTTAGGTTAGGTAAGATTCGTCAGGACACAAGACAAGTGTTACCTGACGATCAAATGATGACCCGCCACTTGAGGTTTTGGTCATCTGACCGAGGCCTTCCACTGGATTACCAGTCCACCCCTTTATAAAACTGATATTCTTGATACTATAAACTAACACAACCAGGGGACTGAGGTGAAGAGGTAGCTACCCCAGAAATTGATGTCAGAGATATTTTACTTGACAGCTTAGTGTTGACTGCGATATAAATGGTTTAGAAGACAGACACTTCTCCGAGCTAAACATCAAAATGGTATACAATACCGACAGGTTGTTAGGTAAGACACATATGCAACAGTTAGACATCTTTATTCCGAATAAAGATGTCTAACTGTTGCATATGTGTCTTACCTAACACACTTCTCCGAGCGTATGCTGTGCTTTGTTAGGTAAGACACATATGCAACAGTTAGACAACTTTATTCCGAAACGTTTCGCCTACACAGTAGGCTTCTTCAGTCGAATACAGAAAGTAGGCAGGAACAGTAGAGATGTGAAGACGATGTAATCAGTCCATCACCCTTAAAGTCGTAGAATTTGAGGTTGTCAGTCCCTCGGCCTGGAGAAGTTCAGTTCCATAGTCAGGAACTATCTGAAGATCCAGCGACAGTGCGGAGACTTAAATACTGTCGGAAGGAGAGGTGCAGGGTAGTAGTAGTAGTAGTAGTAGTAGTAGTGAGAGGTAACTGAGAGGTCATGTCCCTCTCAGATCCAACCCTTCTCACTTGAAAAGCTTGTCCAAATTCTACGACTTTAAGGGTGATGGACTGATTACATCGTCTTCACATCTCTACTGTTCCTGCCTACTTTCTGTATTCGACTGAAGAAGCCTACTGTGTAGGCGAAACGTTTCGGAATAAAGTTGTCTATCTGTTGCATATGTGTCTTACCTAACAACCTGTCGGTATTGTATACCATTTTGATGTTCATCTTGTCAGACACTGCAACACGTAGCATCTTGGTACAGAAAACACCTTGGACAAGCTTTTCAAGTGAGAAGGGTTGGATCTGAGAGGGACATGACCTCTCAGTTACCTCTCACTACTACTACTACTACTACTACTACTACCCTGCACCTCTCCTTCCGACAGTATTTAAGTCTCCGCACTGTCGCTTGATCTTCAGATAGTTCCTGACTATGGAACTGAACTTCTCCAGGCCGAGGGACTGACAACCTCAAATTCTACGACTTTAAGGGTGATGGACTGATTACATCGTCTTCACATCTCTACTGTTCCTGCCTACTTTCTGTATTCGACTGAAGAAGCCTACTGTGTAGGCGAAACGTTTCGGAATAAAGTTGTCTATCTGTTGCATATGTGTCTTACCTAACAACCTGTCGGTATTGTATACCATTTTGATGTTCATCTTGTCAGACACTGCAACACGTAGCATCTTGGTACAGAAAACACCTTGGACAAGCTTTTCAAGTGAGAAGGGTTGGATCTGAGAGGGACATGACCTCTCAGTTACCTCTCACTACTACTACTACTACTACTACTACTACCCTGCACCTCTCCTTCCGACAGTATTTAAGTCTCCGCACTGTCGCTTGATCTTCAGATAGTTCCTGACTATGGAACTGAACTTCTCCAGGCCGAGGGACTGACAACCTCAAATTCTACGACTTTAAGGGTGATGGACTGATTACATCGTCTTCACATCTCTACTGTTCCTGCCTACTTTCTGTATTCGACTGAAGAAGCCTACTGTGTAGGCGAAACGTTTCGGAATAAAGTTGTCTATCTGTTGCATATGTGTCTTACCTAACAACCTGTCGGTATTGTATACCATTTTGATGTTCATCTTGTCAGACACTGCAACACGTAGCATCTTGGTACAGAAAACACCTTGGACAAGCTTTTCAAGTGAGAAGGGTTGGATCTGAGAGGGACATGACCTCTCAGTTACCTCTCACTACTACTACTACTACTACTACTACTACCCTGCACCTCTCCTTCCGACAGTATTTAAGTCTCCGCACTGTCGCTTGATCTTCAGATAGTTCCTGACTATGGAACTGAACTTCTCCAGGCCGAGGGACTGACAACCTCAAATTCTACGACTTTAAGGGTGATGGACTGATTACATCGTCTTCACATCTCTACTGTTCCTGCCTACTTTCTGTATTCGACTGAAGAAGCCTACTGTGTAGGCGAAACGTTTCGGAATAAAGTTGTCTATCTGTTGCATATGTGTCTTACCTAACACCTTGGACAAGCTTTTCAAGTGAGAAGGGTTGGATCTGAGAGGGACATGACCTCTCAGTTGCCTCTCACTACTACTACTACTACTACTACTACTACTACTACTATTACCCTGCACCTCTCCTTCCGACAGTATTTAAGTCTCCGCACTGTCGCTTGATCTTCAGATAGTTCCTGACTATGGAACTGAACTTCTCCAGGCCGAGGGACTGACAACCTCAAATTCTACGACTTTAAGGGTGATGGACTGATTACATCGTCTTCACATCTCTACTGTTCCTGCCTACTTTCTGTATTCGACTGAAGAAGCCTACTGTGTAGGCGAAACGTTTCGGAATAAAGTTGTCTAACTGTTGCATATGTGTCTTACCTAACAACCTGTCGGTATTGTATACCATTTTGATGTTCATGTTGTGCTTTTCTCAAGATTGATGGACTTAACACATCGACTCCAGGCTGAAAGACTGATTACCTCATTCTCGTCTTCCACCGTTCTCTGTATGGAGTGATGAAGCCACTGGCTGGCGAAACGATCCTTCAGTAAATCTTTCCAGATATTGCACATGTGACCAAGATCACCCTTGACTGAAACCTACTCTTCACAATTCAGTTGCCAAGACTGAGAACTGCTGAAGTTGGGCAACGTCGTCAGTATAGATCTACATTTAAGGAGAGTCTGACTTCAGTCCGTTTCAGTATATGGTCTTGGCTGTTGCTATCTGTAACACAAACCTGTTAGGTAAGACACATATGCAACAGTTAGGTATCTTTATTATGAAACGTTTCGCCTACACAGTAGGCTTCTTCAGTCGAGTACAGAAAAGTTGATAGAAGCAGAAGATACTTGAAGACGATGTAATCAGTCCATCACCCTTAAAGTTTTGAGGTGGTCAGTCCCTCAGTCTGGAGAAGAGCATTGTTCCATAGTATGAAACAATATGGAGATGAAGTGACAGGATGGAGCTTTTATAGCGCCAAGAGGTGAGACGTAGGCCACTAGGAGAGGTAAGAACTCAGATGTTGAGAGGTCAGGTCCCTCTCAAATCCAGCCGCTCTCACTAGTGGAAGTTGTCGAAGTTGATTGCAGCTCTGTACCAAGATACCCTTGTGTTGCAGTGTCTGACAGATTGAACATTAAAATGGTATAAAATACCGACAGGTTGTTAGGTATTTTATACCACATCATCGTAAGACACAGTCGCTCCTCACCTCAAGAAGTGTTCCTTCGATCCCCGTCGGGGAGGGAACCTATAGTCATCGTACCAGCGCCTGACTTACTCCTTCATGATGCTTGCAAACCGTGTAAGGATCAAACCCAACAGTGGAGTAATAAATGACTCTACTAAACTTGCCCTTGCTGCCGTTGTAAAGACTTGCCTACAGGTTAAATTTACAGCCATCAACTCGACGAAAGACTCATTCATCGTCGTCTGTACCGACGATTATGAAGCCACAAAGCTGATCGCCGACACTTCTATGAAAACCCTCAGAGACCGACAGTTCACCATCTCCCCTTCACCTTTTTTGCTGGCGAAACGTTCCGTTTTCGTCAAACGGCTGGACAAACTCGTCACTTCTTTATCGACTGAGGATCTCAAGACCTCTATCGAGGAACAAAATACCTGGGCGTCGATTGAACATATCACCAAAATCCCCAACGCCTCTACAATGATCAAGGTAACCTTCTCCAACATCGAGATGGCTACTAGAGCACTGTCTGACGGCCTAGCTATCTCCTACTATCATATCCATCCAAGTCACATAGAACCCGAACGTTTCGCCCACATCTCGCCATGCTGGACCTGCTACTCCTATCACCACTCAACGCCTGACTGTCCTCTGAAAGGGAAAAAGTACTGCACAAACTGCGGTAAAGACGGCCATGACTTCAAGGAATGTTCTACTACCACTACCTCTCCTACCTGCCTCAACTGCAGGGGTACTCACCACACCCTTGCAGCAAAATGCCCTCTACGTAAAGAAGTCCTGTCTAAGAAAATCATTGAAGAAACCAAGAAGAACAACCCTAAATCGCCAACATACGCCGCCATTGCAAAAATTCAATCAGATACCACCGAACTCCTTCAAGCTACACAACAATCATCTCCACCCAGCCAGTCCCTCTCTGCTCTTTCTGACGCTGCTCCATCCAAGGTGCTATACTGTATGATGTATGCACACCTTACTAATGCTGCAAACCCTGGCTCATTCAACACAACAATCAATGAACTGTTTCGCCTAAACGACATGCCAAACTTCAACTTTCCAGACTCGCCACCATCACAAGACCTCATCAAGTTAATTCCAGACATTGTTAACTTCACCTCAACCCCTGGTCCTACTCGTATCTCTGACCAAGACTCTACTCCAGAACCAACACCACCGTCTACTGCCACCTCTCACCACCCATCACCAGCCCAACAAATCACAACCGACCAACACTCCCTGCCTCCTCTCAACACAGTCACAGAAGACGAAATAGTACCAGAACATTATGAACAACCCTCGGACAACGACGAAGTAGTAGTCGAAGAAGAAACCACAGGCAACAGTTACCTAAGCCAAGCCTTTAATGGGTCTCTAACCTTCTACACCACCCCCAACCTCCCAACCGAAATGAGCGCAGCTGATATGCTCCACTTAATGAAAGAAGGAGCTGTTAAGTACACCTGCACCAAACCTCACCAAATTCCTTTTGAAAACGCACTATCTTACCTTGTGACGAATCTGAACTGCTCCAACCTCAGAATGCAACTATTCCACATGTCCAAGAGAGACTTCAAAAGACTCAAGAGTGGCTCCATCACCAGCGAAGTGTAGCCAAACACGCAACACCCTTCCCAACACCTGACGTCCAAACCAGCTCTTCACCTCAGCCTGAAGCATATCAGTCAGCGAGCACTGTCTGCAGTCTGCTCTCTCCTCTATGTCCTCAACATGCCCTCTCTACACTGCCTCGCAGTGCCACGCAGCTGGGTTTAGCCCTGGCTCTTTCATCTACAACTCAAGACCTTCCTCTCACGACTGTTCATCGTCTGTCCACCGGAGTCCCAACAGAAGAGCCTGCTATGTGTGTTCTCAATGTCTGTCCCACGATCGACTTAGCTGCTGGGTTAAGCCCTGGCTCTATTTCTACAACTAAGAACACTCCTCTCCAGCACTAGTCTTCGTCTGTCCCGTCTTCCCCGCTCATCCCATTTGGGATCTTACCTGAACTTTCGTTCGTTCGTACTTCATCTCCATATTGTTTCATACTATGGAACAATGCTCTTCTCCAGACTGAGGGACTGACCACCTCAAAACTTTAAGGGTGATGGACTGATTACATCGTCTTCAAGTATCTTCTGCTTCTATCAACTTTTCTGTACTCGACTGAAGAAGCCTACTGTGTAGGCGAAACGTTTCATAATAAAGATACCTAACTGTTGCATATGTGTCTTACCTAACAACCTGTCGGTATTTTATACCATTTTAATGTTCAACACAAACCTATCAATAGAGTCACTCTCAAATTACATCAGCTTCGGAAATAATGTGATCCTTTACTGACAACGTTTCGCAAACGCAGTGGGCTTCAAGACCATAAGAATGTAGAAACACTGCAGAGGTTGAAGATTGAGACACTTATGCAGCATATGGGAATCTTTATTCAGGAAACGTTTCGCCACACAGTGGCTTCATCAGTCCAATACAAAGAGGAAGGCGTAAGGAGAGGAGGAGAATGAGGTAATCAGTCCCTCAACCTGGAGTCGATGTGTTCAGTCCATCAATCTTGTAGAATGTACAGCATAGGGCCGTAGACGTGGCTTATATACTGTAGTGAGGTGACGTGAAGCAGATGGAGGCGGGGTCATAGTGGTACCATCCACTAGTCGAAGTAGGTCTTCGTCCAAAGGTTGAACAAGTGTTGAAGAATTCTTTGTAACAAGACCCCATGATGCTGCCGTGTCTGACAGTTGTGATGAATGGTTTGAATAAAGATTCCCATATGCTGCATAAGTGTCTCAATCTTCAACTTGTCGGTTTTTCAAACCATTCATCACCACTGCAGAGGTTGAAGATTGAGACACTTATGCAGCATTTGAGAATCTTTATTCAGGAAACGTTTCGCCACACAGTGGCTTCATCAGTCCAATACAAAGAGGAAGGCGTAAGGAGGAGGAGGAGTATGAGGTAATCAGTCCCTCAGCCTGGAGTTGATGTGTTCAGTCCATCAATCTTGTAGAATGTACAGCATAGGGCCGTAGACGTGGCTTATATACTGTAGTGAGGTGAGGTGAAGCAGGCGGAGGCGGGGTCATAGTGGTACCATCCACTAGTCGAAGTAGGTCTTCGTCCAAAGGTTGAACAAGTGTTGAAGAATTCTTTGTAACAAGATCCCATGATGCTGCAGTGTCTGACAGTTGTGATGAATGGTTTGAAAAACCGACAAGTTGAAGATTGAGACACTTATACAGTATATAAGCCACGTCTACGGCCCTATGCTGTACATTCTACAAGATTGATGGACTGAACACATCAACTCCAGGCTGAGGGACTGATTACCTCATACTCCTCTCCTTACGCCTTCCTCTTTGTGTTGTTAGGTAAGACACATATGCAACAGTTAGGTATCTTTGAAGATTGAGACACTTATGCAGCATATGGGAATCTTTATTCAGGAAACGTTTCGCCACACAGTGGCTTCATCAGTCCAATACAAAGAGGAAGGCGTAAGGAGAGGAGGAGTATGAGGTAATCAGTCATTCATCCTGGAGTCGATGTGTTCAGTCCATCAATCTTGTAGAATGTACAGCATAGGGCCGTAGACGTGGCTTATATACTGTAGTGAGGTGACTTGAAGCAGACGGAGGCGGGGTCATAGTGGTACCATCCACTAGTCGAAGTAGGTCTTTGTCCAAAGGTTGAACAAGCGTTGAAGAATTCTTTGTAAGAAGATCCCATGATGCTGCAGTGTCTGACAGTTGGACTGATGAAGCCACTGTGTGGCGAAACGTTTCCTGAATAAAGATTCCCATATGCTGCATAAGTGTCTCAATCTTCAACTTGTCGGTTTTCCAAACCATTCATCACAACTGTCAGACACTGCAGCATCATGGGATCTTCTTACAAAGAATTCTTCAACGCTTGTTCAACCTTTGGACAAAGACCTGTTTCGACTAGTGGATGGTACCACTATGATCCCGCCTCCGTCTGCTTCAAGTCACCTCACTACAGTATATAAGCCACGTCTACGGCCCTATGCTGTACATTCTACAAGATTGATGGACTGAACACATCGACTCCAGGCTGAGGGACTGATTACCTCATACTCCTCCTCTCCTTACGCCTTCCTCTTTGTATTGGACTGATGAAGCCACTGTGTGGCGAAACGTTTCCTGAATAAAGATTCCCATATGCTGCATAAGTGTCTCAATCTTCAACTTGTCGGTTTTCCAAACCATTCATCACAGTTAGGTATCTTTATTTCGAAACGTTTCGCCTACACAGTAGGCTTCTTCAGTCGAGTACAGTAAAGTTGATAGAAGCAGAAGATACTTGAAGACGATGTAATCAGTCCATCACCCTTAAAGTTTTGAGGTGGTCAGTCCCTCAGTCTGGAGAAGAGCCTACTGAAGAAGCCTACTGTGTAGGCGAAACGTTTCGAAATAAAGATACCTAACTGTTGCATATGTGTCTTACCTAACAATCTGTCGGTATTTTATACCATTTTAATGTTCTTCCTCTTTGTATTGGACTGATGAAGCCACTGTGTGGCGAAACGTTTCCTGAATAAAGATTCCTATATGCTGCATAAGTGTCTCAATCTTCAACTTGTCGGTTTTTCAAACCATTCATCACAACTGTCAGACACTGCAGCATCATGGGATCTTGTTACAAAGAAATCTTCAACACTTGTTCAACCTTTGGACGAAGACCTACTTCGACTAGTGGATGGTACCACTATGACCCCGCCTCCACCTGCTTCACCTCACCTCACTACAGTATATAAGCCACGTCTACGGCCCTATGCTGTACATTCTACAAGATTGATGGACTGAACACATCAACTCCAGGCTGAGGGACTGATTACCTCATACTCCTCCTCTCCTTACGCCTTCCTCTTTGTATTGGACTGATGAAGCCACTGTGTGGCGAAACGTTTCCTGAATAAAGATTCTCAAATGCTGCATAAGTGTCTCAATCTTCAACTTGTCGGTTTTTCAAACCATTCATCACACACTGCAGAAGGCCTACTGGCCCATGCGAGGCAAGTCCTTATCAAAACGACCTCTACCTAAAGCTACCCAAGAAATAACTCCCGTACCCAATGACACCAATCAAACCAGCCCCTCCCACTCATATATTTGTCCAGTCTCTTCTTAAAGCTACCCAATGTCCTAGCCTCTATCACCCCACTGGGAAGACTGTTTCAGGCTTCTACAGCTCTGTTAGAAAACCAGTACTTACCTATGTCCTTTCTAAATCTAAATTTATCCAACTTAAATCCATTATTAGATCTGTTTGTGACTTGATAAAGCCCACTGCGTGGGCGAAACGTTGTCAATACAAGATCACATTATACTGCCTTAGTGTTTATATTTCCTTACAGCAACTCCTCACTGTGACTGGAACTGATACTTTCTAAAGGCTTATGGACTGATCACATCAGTTTCACTTCTTCTCCACCTCGGCTTCACATCACGGGAAAGCCGGAAGAGAAAAATATTCCAGCAGTTAATGTAAGTATTCCATGGAAATATAAACACAAATGCAGTATAATGTGATCCTTTATTGTGTACGAATGGTATATAATACCGACAAGATGAGAGTAGTGATGAATGGTTTGAAAAACCGACAAGTTGAAGATTGAGACACTTATGCAGCATATGGGAATCTTTATTCAGGAAACGTTTCGCCACACAGCACCATAGTCGTGGTGCTGTTCGCACCTACTCCTAGGTTGAGGGACTGATTACCTCATCTTCTGTACATAGTTCTACTGTCTTCAAGTTATGTCCTAGAATTTGTATTGATAAAGCCACTGGATGGCGAAACGTCTACAATAAAGATACCCAGATGTTGCACATGGATCCTTTATTGACAACGTTTCACCCACACAGTGGGCTTTTTCAAGTCACACACGGATCTAAAAAAAGCCCACTGTGTGGGTGAAACGTTGTCAATAAAGGATCACATTATACTGCATTTGTGTTTATATTTCCATTGTGTCGGTATTTTATGCCATTTATTTCCGTAAGTATTCCATATTTGTGGGATACCTAATTTTATAACCAAATAGGATCGAAAGGGGAAAAGTAGTTAGCATCGAAATAACTAATTAGAATCGAAAGAACCAATTAGGATCGAAAAGAAATCACTAATTAGAACCAAAAGGAAAGAAAATCGACTTTACTGGCATCAATTACGACACGTGTATATCCATTTATCTCAAAATTAACACTTTTGTGTCTGTATTCAAGGGAATTATCATGCAAAATATACAATAAATTATACAATTATTTAAAATACAAAAAGTTATTCATTATACTATTAACAATAAGCACAGCATCAATGTTTAGCTAATGGAATATCATTGAAAAATTCAAGCTTTGATTACGTACTCAAAAAAAAAAAAAATTCACCTATGTGTATTAAAATTAAGAATTATTAGTTAATATGAAGATAAACTTAATCATATTTATATCATATCGAAACTCATGTGATATTCAAAATGACTTTTTATGCGACCAAATATACGTGTGTGTGTGTGTGTGTGTGTGTGTTCAGTACATATTTGTGAGTATATAGGTGAATGCGTACATGTGGCGAGTACACATGAGTCCACAGATTATACACAAATAACCCGCACAAAAGAGAAAAGAAGCTTACGACGACGTTTCGGTCCGACTTAGACCATTTACAAGTCACTCTGTAAATGAACATTAAAATGGTATAAAATACCGACAGATTGTTAGGTAAGACACATATGCAACAGTTAGGTATCTTTATTTCGAAACGTTTCGCCTACACAGTAGGCTTCTTCAGTCGAGTACAGAAAAGTTGATAGAAGCAGAAGATACTTGGAGACGATGTAATCAGTCCATCACCCTTAAAGTTTTGAGGTGGTCAGTCCCTCAGTCTGGAGAAGAGCATTGTTCCGTTGTCTGAAACAATATGTATCTTCTGCTTCTATCAACTTTTCTGTACTCGACTGAAGAAGCCTACTGTGTAGGCGAAACGTTTCGAAATAAAGATACCTAACTGTTGCATATGTGTCTTACCTAACACTCTGTAAATGATCCAAGTCGGTCCGAAACATGGTGGTAAGCTCCTCTTCTTGTTCGGGTTATTTGTACATCATTCCAGTCACGGTACTGTGCCTTGTTTGTTATATAAGAGTGTATGGTACATACAGGTGAATATAAGAACATAAGAACATAAGAACGAAGGAACACTGCAGAAGGCCTACTGGCCCATGCGAGGCAGGTCCAAGTCCCTACCGGCTTAAGCCAATGCACCCAACCTAGTCAGGTCAGGTCACATTGACTTAAGGGAGGAACACGGCAACCGACCTGTTAGCACAAGCTATCAGGTCTAACTCACACCCACCCACATCTACTCATGTATTTATCCAACCTATTTTTAAAGCTACACAACGTTCTGGCCTCTATAACGGAATGGATATGTTGTTAGGTAAGACACATATGCAACAGTTAGGTATCTTTATTTCGAAACGTTTCGCCTACACAGTAGGCTTCTTCAGTCGAGTACAGAAAAGTTGATAGAAGCAGAAGATACTTGAAGACGATGTAATCAGTCCATCACCCTTAAAGTTTTGAGGTGGTCAGTCCCTCAGTCTGGAGAAGAGCATTGTTCCATAGTATGAAACATATTGTTTCATACCTGTCGGTATTTTATACCATTTTAATGGAATGAATAAGAGAGTTCATAAGTGCAAATAACTGCAAAGCAACAGTGAAACGAGACGCACGAGCGGTGGAGAAATGCTGACTTGTAATATAAATTATGAGAGTGTCTCATGGCTGTGATGAATGGTTTAGCAAACCGACAAGTTGAAGAATTGAGACACTTATTCAACACATGGGAATCTTTATTGAAGAAACGTTTCGCCACACAGTGGCTTCATCAGTCCAATACAAAGAAGAAATGGGTAAGGAGAGGAGAAGTTGCATAAGTGTCTCAATTCTGTCTCATGACTGTCAGTCACAGAGCGTATGATGAAAGTGAGACACATTATCTGGGTATCTTTACTGTAGACGTTTCGCCCTCCAGAAGCTTGAATTTATATTGATAAAGACAGTGGATGGCCATACATTTACTATAAAGATACCCAGATGTTTCACATATGTCTAATTCTTTGTATCTGTATTCTGAGAGATGTATCTCTGTGAATACATAACGAGAGGTATATATATCTGGACTAAATGTGTGTCCCGTAGCTCGATTGGTAGCACACTAAGCGCACACACTGAGTGTCCATGGTTCGATTCCCGGTACGGGTGAAAGCACTAGGTCCTGTTTCTTTAAGACACCTGCAGTCCCTGTTCATCAAGCAGTAGCTAGGTACATGGGTGTTAGCCGACTGGTGTGGGTATCATCCTGGGGGACAAAAGTAACGTAAGTTGCCAGAAATGCTCTGCATAACCAGGGGCTTCTATATAGTATGTCACTGGTGTGAGCTATGGTCTGTATAAGTTGCATCATGTACTTGTAGATATAAAGATTATGTATTACTGACAATCTGATAAGACATATGTAATACTAGTTATCACTATTGAAAGACGTTTCGCCCAGCAGAGAGTTTATGACCACCATAGAGTGAAAAGAGTAGTTTAAAGTGGAGACGGTTGAAGAAGTGAAGCAAAGCAGCGGTAGGAGACTCTGTCATATGGGGGCGGGGCCCACTAGTGGAGCCAGAGATTCAGCAGTCGAGTTGTAGAAAACTGCATCGTCAGTACCAAGATTCAGTGATGGAGAGAAATGGAATCAAATACCGAAACCATGGAAAACAGGAGACAAATACAACGTTTCGACCACACAACGGACTTTTATCAAATATCTAACAGATCTATTTGTGATAGAAAGTTAAGACACATGTGCAACATCTGGATATCTTTATTGTAGACGTTTCGCCATCCAGTGGCTTTATCAATACAGATTCTAGGACATAATAGGAAGACAGTCGAACTATATACAAAAGATGAGGTAATCAGTCCCTCGGCCTTGGAGTTAGTGTTCACAGCATCGTGGTGGAGGAGAATCTGGAGCAAAGGCAAGAAGACTGGCGGTTATATAGGCGTCAGTGGATAGGGACGGGCAGCAGACGAGGGCAAAGTCACTGGTAGGCGGAATTCCCCAGTGGAAGTAGGTCCTTCCCAAAGAGATGGGTTAGTTGCAGCAGCCGTCTGCTGCCCGTCCCTATCCACTGACGCCTATATAACCGCCAGTCTTCTTGCCTTTGCTCCAGATTCTCCTCCACCACGATGCTGTGAACACTAACTCCAAGGCTGAGGGACTGATTACCTCATCTTTTGTATATAGTTCTACTGTCTTCCTATTATGTCCTAGAATCTGTATTGATAAAGCCACTGGATGGCGAAACGTCTACAATAAAGATATCCAGATGTTGCACATGTGTCTTAACTTTCATAATGTCGGTATTTTATACCTTTCTTGCACAACTATTTGTGATAGCACTGAGTAGGAGAGGCGGTATATATACACTGAAGGACGTCTCTCTCTCTCTCTCTCTCTCGGTGCGAGTACACTAAAGGACGTGTGTGTACACTGCAAGACGGGAATCCCTCGGTGCATATACACTGCAAGACGAGTATCCCTTGGTGCATATACACTGCAAGACGAGTATCCCTTGGTGCATATACACTGCAAGACGAGTATCCCTTGGTGCATATACACTGCAAGACGAGTATCCCTTGGTGCATATACACTGCAAGACGAGTATCCCTTGGTGCATATACACTGCAAGACGAGTATCCCTTGGTGCATATACACTGCAAGACGAGTATCCCTTGGTGCATATACACTGCAAGACGAGTATCCCTTGGTGCATATACACTGCAAGACGAGTATCCCTTGGTGCATATACACTGCAAGACGAGTACCCCTTGGTGCATATACACTGCAAGACGGGGATCCCTCGGGGCATATACACTAAGACGGGAATCTCTCGGTGCATATACACTGCAAGACGAGTATCCCTTGGTGCATATACACTGCAAGACGAGGATCCCTCGGGGCAAATATACTGAGAGATGGGCATCTCTGTGTATTTACCTCAAAAGGTATGTAGCGATGTATGGGATGTTAAAATTTAGATATCTACGGATGTGGATGTATATGAAGATGTCTTACTTATTATGCGGATGCGGATGCATATGCGGATATCTGTTTACAGTAAAATGCCGATGCGGATGTAAGAAATTATGCGGATGTTTCGCGGATGCGGATGTCCGATACATCTCTGGTATGTGGATCTCCGGGTATATACAACAGGATGTCTATGTGTTTCTTTCAACATGTACACAATTAGAGGTATATTTATCTTAGTGGATATACACCCAGCTGGAATGACAAGTGCAAATACTTGGTATCTTTACTGAGAGACGTTTCGCTCACCAGGGAGTTTATCAACACCGAGGCGTGAGAAGGGAGCATTTTAAAATGGAGACCGCGCAAGAAGTGAAGTAATGCAACAGTAGGAGACGCGGACACAAGTGGGCGGGGCGCACTAGTGTTCGATAGCCCTTAAACCTATTGTTATTACTAATTATCATAAACAGAAAAACAACGTTGCCAGTTCGGAAAGAGCCCCCACTCGACTGGCAATATCTCTTGACAATAAACAGTTCAGCGTTACCAAATGTCAGATAACGAGGTAGCAAAGAGAACACAAATCCTGTGACATAAGTAAGTAAGTAAGTAAATTTATTCAGGTATACACAATACAGTTACATAGAATTATCATACATAGCAGCATATGTGTAGAGAACCAAGGATAACCCAAAAAAGTCAGACAGAGTGACTTATTTCCATTGTAGTTACGTTAGGTTAGGTATGATTCGTTAGAAAACAGGACAAGTGTTTCATGACGCGGGTCATCGTCATGGGCTGACCCGCAGCCGTGAATACAACACCTCCGTCCACGGCACCACTAGCACTATCTTCACACTATCCACTTATCCTTTACGAGCCATTACACCTTCCACAAATTAATTAATGAACAGCTATAAGCAAGTGAATGTGAAGGAACATTACACGCTCTGCCTCTCCGTAACAAACAATTAATACAGTCATTACTAATTTACGTATTACTCAGGCAAATCGAATAAAGGTTATTTTCCCTATATGAGTTGCAGTTTATGTGGTTGGTGAGGTAATGAAGTTTAAAGCCCTTCCAGGAAACGAGAGTCATTAATGCTACACTATAACCTGTACACTACCAATCAAGGATATTTTGAACTCTAACATTGGGATTAAAACACGCTCCCTAATTCATATATTTACAGAGAGATCCCTCTCTTTATGTATATATGTGTATGTCATGGTTTAGAAAGACACGTAAGCAAACACTATAACATATTTATTGTGATGAATGGTTTGAAAAACCGACAAGTTGAAGATTGAGACACTTATGCAGCATATGGGAATCTTTATTCAGGAAACGTTTCGCCACACAGTGGCTTCATCAGTCCAATACAAAGAGGAAGGCGTAAGGAGAGGAGGAGAATGAGGTAATCAGTCCCTCAGCCTGGAGTCGATGTGTTCAGTCCATCAATCTTGTAGAATGTGCAGCATAGGGCCGTAGACGTGGCTTATATACTGTAGAGAGGTGACGTGAAGCAGGCGGAGGCGGGGTCATAGTGGTACCATCCACTAGTCGAAGTAGGTCTTCGTCCAAAGGTTGAACAAGTGTTGAAGAATTCTTTGTTCACGTCACCTCACTACAGTATATAAGCCACGTCTACGGCCCTATGCTGTACATTCTACAAGATTGATGGACTGAACACATCGACTCCAGGTTGAGGGACTGATTACCTCATTCTCCTCCTCTCCTTACGCCTTCCTCTTTGTATTGGACTGATGAAGCCACTGTGTGGCGAAACGTTTCCTGAATAAAGATTCCCATATGCTGCATAAGTGTCTCAATCTTCAACATATTTATTAGAAAACGTTTCGGTCCTGGGACCTGGGACCGAAACGTTTTCTAATAAATATGTTATAGTGTTTGCTTACGTGTCTTTCTAAACCAACTTGTCGGTATTTATTACCAAGGTTTATACCATGTGTATGTCATGCCTAATAGGTAAAACGTGCGATTTTGGCTTAAATAGCAATGCTCTTCTTGCCGAATAAGTCAGGCGAAAATATATGTATGCAATAATTTCGCAAAAATCATTCTGAACCTAACGAAAAATATGTGTTTCATTGTGTTTATTATTAAATTATTGTAAACTTATCTACAATACATTTAGATGGAGTAAGTTTAATTAAATTGCGCTTGTTATGGTAGGGTTAGGTAAGTTTCCTAAGGTTCTTTTGGTACAAAATTATTAATTTTTATATTAACATGAATAAAAAAAAAATATATCTTTAAATATATAAAAGAAAATTTTAGAAAGAACTTAATTTTAAACTTCTTGCTAATTGACCAATTTTACCTATTCGGCACGACATACAAGAACATAAGAATGGAGGAACACTGCAGAAGGCCTACTGGCCCATACAAGACAGGTCCTCATCAAAACCACGCCTACCTAAAGCTACCCAAGAATTTACTCCCATACCCACTAACACCAATCAAACCCAGCCCCTCACACTCATATATTTGTCCAATCTCTTCTTAAAGCTACCCAAGGTCCTAGCCTCTATCACCTTACTCGGAAGATTGTTCCACGCATCCACACCTCTGTTCGACAACCATTACTTATCTGTGTCCTTTCTAAATTTAAATTTATCCAACGTAAATCCGTTATCTCTGGTTCTTACCTGGTTCGACACCCTCAGTACCTTATTAATATCACCTTTGTTTATGCCCGTCATCCACTTATACACTTCAATGATATCTCCCCTCTTTCTACGCCTCTCCAGAGAGTGGAGATTTAAGGCTTTAGTCTACCTTCATACGGGAGGTTCCTTACACAGTAAATCATTTTAGTCATTCTTCTCTGTATGTTCTCCAATGAGTCTATATCCATCCTGTAGTAAGGGGACCAAAACTGAGCGGCATAATCCAAATGAGGCCTCACTAGTGATGTTGAGAGCTGTAAATTAACTTTTGGAATTCTTGAGATAAATCCAAGTAATATGTTGGCCATATTGCGCACACTTAGGCACCGTTGTCTTGGCTTTAGATTTCTGCTTACTCCCATGACTCCCAAGTCATGGTAAACAGATGAGGTGTTATCCTTGTTCAACAGCACTGATGTGTGACACTGAACACCATATAAGAAGGCTGTAATGCGTCATGAACTTCGCACTAACTTAAAAAAAGACGGTATAACCTTCAGAAAAGTTCCGCTGACTATCGCGTTAAGCTGCTATGAAGCTGGTATGATTCAGTGCTTTTCCTGCTCAAGTATGCAGCACCAGGAAGTTAGCACCGTAGAAAAGCTCTCTCAAATCAGCTTCAAACTGAAACACTGTTGTCTTGTTATGAATGTTCAAAGTTCACGCTGGGACACTGTTGTCTTGTTATGAATGTTCAAAGTTCACGCTGGGACACTGTTGTCTTGTTATGAATGTTCAAAGTTCACGCTGGGACACTGTTGTCTTGTTATGAATGTTCAAAGTTCACGCTGGGACACTGTTGTCTTGTTATGAATGTTCAAAGTTCACGCTGGGACACTGTTGTCTTGTTATGAATGTTCAAAGTTCACGCTGGGACACTGTTTTCTTGTTATGAATGTTCAAAGTTCACGCTGGGACACTGTTGTCTTGTTATGAATGCTGTTCAAGCTTCACGCTTGGATACTGTTGTCTTGTAATGAATGCTATGCATGGTTCAAGCTGAGTTATAAATGCTATGCAAGGTTCAAGCTGAGTTATAAATGCTATGCAAGGTTCAAGCTGAGTTATAAATGCTATGCAAGGTTCAAGCTGAGTTATAAATGCTATGCAAGGTTCAAGCTGAGTTATAAATGCTATGCAAGGTTCAAGCTGAGGCACTGTTGTCTCTTATAAATGCTATGCAAGGTTCAAGCTGAGGCACTGTTGTCTCTTATAAATGCTATGCAAGGTTCAAGCTGAGGCACTGTTGTCTCTTATAAATGCTATGCAAGGTTCAAGCTGAGGCACTGTTGTCTCTTATAAATGCTATGCAAGGTTCAAGCTGAGGCACTGTTGTCTCTTATAAATGCTATGCAAGGTTCAAGCTGAGGCACTGTTGTCTCTTATAAATGCTATGCAAGGTTCAAGCTGAGGCACTGTTGTCTCTTATAAATGCTATGCAAGGTTCAAGCTGAGGCACTGTTGTCTCTTATAAATGCTATGCAAGGTTCAAGCTGAGGCACTGTTGTCTCTTATAAATGCTATGCAAGGTTCAAGCTGAGGCACTGTTGTCTCTTATAAATGCTATGCAAGGTTCAAGCTGAGGCACTGTTGTCTCTTATAAATGCTATGCAAGGTTCAAGCTGAGGCACTGTTGTCTCTTATAAATGCTATGCAAGGTTCAAGCTGAGGCACTGTTGTCTCTTATAAATGCTATGCAAGGTTCAAGCTGAGGTACTGTTGTCTCTTATAAATGCTATGCAAGGTTCAAGCTGAGGCACTGTTCTCTCTTATAAATGCTATGCAAGGTTCAAGCTGAGGCACTGTTGTCTCTTATAAATGCTATGCAAGGTTCAAGCTGAGGCACTGTTGTCTCTTATAAATGCTATGCAAGGTTCAAGCTGAGGCACTGTTGTCTCTTATAAATGCTATGCAAGGTTCAAGCTGAGGCACTGTTGTCTCTTATAAATGCTATGCAAGGTTCAAGCTGAGGCACTGTTGTCTCTTATAAATGCTATGCAAGGTTCAAGCTGAGGCACTGTTGTCTCTTATAAATGCTATGCAAGGTTCAAGCTGAGGCACTGTTGTCTCTTATAAATGCTATGCAAGGTTCAAGCTGAGGCACTGTTGTCTCTTATAAATGCTATGCAAGGTTCAAGCTGAGGCACTGTTGTCTCTTATAAATGCTATGCAAGGTTCAAGCTGAGGCACTGTTGTCTCTTATAAATGCTATGCAAGGTTCAAGCTGAGGCACTGTTGTCTCTTATAAATGCTATGCAAGGTTCAAGCTGAGGCACTGTTGTCTCTTATAAATGCTATGCAAGGTTCAAGCTGAGGTACTGTTGTCTCTTATAAATGCTATGCAAGGTTCAAGCTGAGGCACTGTTCTCTCTTATAAATGCTATGCAAGGTTCAAGCTGAGGCACTGTTGTCTCTTATAAATGCTATGCAAGGTTCAAGCTGAGGCACTGTTGTCTCTTATAAATGCTATGCAAGGTTCAAGCTGAGGCACTGTTGTCTCTTATAAATGCTATGCAAGGTTCAAGATGAGGCACTGTTGTCTCTTATAAATGCTATGCAAGGTTCAAGCTGAGGCACTGTTGTCTCTTATAAATGCTATGCAAGGTTCAAGCTGAGGCACTGTTGTCTCTTATAAATGCTATGCAAGGTTCAAGCTGAGGCACTGTTGTCTCTTATAAATGCTATGCAAGGTTCAAGCTGAGGCACTGTTGTCTCTTATAAATGCTATGCAAGGTTCAAGCTGAGGCACTGTTGTCTCTTATAAATGCTATGCAAGGTTCAAGCTGAGGCACTGTTGTCTCTTATAAATGCTATGCAAGGTTCAAGCTGAGGCACTGTTGTCTCTTATAAATGCTCTGCAATACCGATAATTTGATGAACAAGACATTTGGCAGTATTTTACAATCTATAATGATGAAACGTTTCGTCTGCGTAGCAGACTTTAACAGTCTAATGAAGAGGGTTCTAATTTTGTTCTAAGTAAATTGTTATTATGTTTCTTTTTCTTTGAAAGGTTGAATATCCGTATATTCACTCTAGGATTGACAACTTTCAAAGTGGAACTTTCACTCTAGGATTGACAACATTCAAAGTGGAACTTTCACTCTAGGATTGACAACATTCAAAGTGGAACTTTCACTCTAGGATTGACAACATTCAAAGTGGAACTTTCACTCTAGGATTGACGATTCCTTTCAAAGTGGAACTTTCACTCTAGGATTGACAACTTTCAAAGTGGAACTTTCACTCTAGGATTGACAACTTTCAAAGTGGAACTTTCACTCTAGGATTGACAACTTTCAAAGTGGAACTTTCACTCTAGGATTGACAACTTTCAAAGTGGAACTTTCACTCTAGGATTGACAACTCCTTTCAAAGTGTAACTTTCACTCTAGGATTGACAACTTTCAAAGTGGATCTTTCACTCTAGGATTGACAACTCCTTTCAAAGTGAAACTTTCACTATAGGCTTGAACACTTTCAAAGTGGAACTTTCGCTCTAGGATTGACAACTTTTAAAGTGGAACTTTCACCCTAGGATTGACAACTTTTAAAGTGGAACTTTCACCCTAGGATTGACAACTTTTAAAGTGGAACTTTCACCCTAGGATTGACAACTTTTAAAGTGGAACTTTCACCCTAGGATTGACAACTTTTAAAGTGGAACTTTCACCCTAGGATTGACAACTTTTAAAGTGGAACTTTCACCCTAGGATTGACAACTTTTAAAGTGGAACTTTCACCCTAGGATTGACAACTTTTAAATTTGAAATTTCACCCTTGGTTTGTATAACTTTTAAAGTGGAACTTTCACCCTAGGATTGACAACTTTTAAAGTGGAACTTTCACCCTAGGATTGACAACTTTTAAAGTGGAACTTTCACCCTAAGATTGACAACTTTTAAAGTGGAACTTTCACCCTAGGATTGACAACTTTTAAAGTGGAACTTTCACCCTAGGATTGACAACTTTTAAAGTGGAACTTTCACCCTAGGATTAACAACTTTTAAAGTGGAACTTTCACCCTAGGATTAACAACTTTTAAAGTGGAACTTTCACCCTAGGATTGACAACTTTTAAAGTGGAACTTTCACCCTAGGATTGACAACTTTTAAAGTGGAACTTTCACCCTAGGATTGACAACTTTTAAAGTGGAACTTTCACCCTAGGATTAACAACTTTTAAAGTGGAACTTTCACCCTAGGATTAACAACTTTTAAAGTGGAACTTTCACCCTAGGATTGACAACTTTTAAAGTGGAACTTTCACCCTAGGATTGACAACTTTTAAAGTGGAACTTTCACCCTAGGATTGACAACTTTTAAAGTGGAACTTTCACGGTAAAACTGGTAATGTGCCAAAAAACAGGAGCAATTTTTTTTCCTTTTCAGTCCGGGTATTTGATCCTTGAACCTCAGTGGTGACTCTCACTACCGACATCCAGGGTTCGAATCCCCGGACTGAAACGACGAGGTAAACTCTGTTATTCAGGCGGAACGTGTTGCACATGTGTCTTCTAATGCACTGTTACTTGTCGGTATTTATTACCAAAGTTTGTGTGTGTGATGAATGGTTTGAAAAACCGACAAGTTGAAGATTGAGACACTTATGCAGCATATGGGAATCTTTATTCAGGAAACGTTTCGCCACACAGTGGCTTCATCAGTCCAATACAAAGAGGAAGGCGTAAGGAGAGGGGGAGTATGAGGTAATCAGTCCCTCAACCTGGAGTCGGTGTGTTCAGTCCATCAATCTTGTAGAATTGATGGACTGGATTGATGGACTGAACACATCGACTCCAGGTTGAGGGACTGATTACCTCATACTCCTCCTCTCCTTACGCCTTCCTCTTTGTATTGGACTGATGAAGCCACTGTGTGGCGAAACGTTTCCTGAATAAAGATTCCCATATGCTGCATAAGTGTCTTAATCACCAAAGTTTATACCACATGGACACGTGGATAATTCTTTTACGAATTCTACCAAACATGTGTTTGCTCTCTAGATTTGTTTCCTAAACTTTTCTAGAAAGGTTATGTCTCAGACTGCTAGTTTATTTAACATTGAATCGCATTATAATTTTTGCAGAGATAGAATCCATAGCAAATTATTATTATAATCAAGGGGGGAGGCGCTAAACCCGGAGGATTATACAACGCCTGGGGGGGGGGGGAGGATGTGGAAGGCATTCAGGCTTAATTCGGGGAACTGGAGCACAGATCCAATTTCCTAAATCAAGAGCCCCTCACCAACATCAAGGAATCAACATCAGGCCCGGTGGCCTGGTGGCTAAAGCTCCCGCTTCACACACGGAGGGCCAGGGTTCGATTCCCGGCGGGTGGAAACATTCGACACGTTTCCTTACACCTATTGTCCTGTTCACCTAGCAGCAAATAGGTACCTGGGTGTTAGTCGACTGGTGTGGGTCGCATCCTGGGGGACAAGATTAAGGACCCCAATGGAAATAAGTTAGACAGTCCTCGATGACGCACTGACTTTCTTGGGTTATCCTGGGTGGCTAACCCTCCGGGGTTAAAAATCCGAACGAAATCTTATCTTATCTTAACCTTCCTTGAGGGGAATCCATAGCAAGGAGTTTGTCGTCGTTGCAAGATTCCGCCAGGAAAATGTGTGATCATTAAGGAGAATTGCATCAATCTCGCATGCAATTCCTTCTCTAATCAGTCACTGATGACTGCTTATTCACCCACCACAAGTGATAAACGCAAGCGATAAACGTACAGATTTAAACGTTTCCTGTTTTACTTGGGCCATCGCGTTGCCAGACGCATCGAGGGTTAACTTAACTAAACGTCTTCCCCACCAAAAATAAGAAGTAAATACTATTTGAAATTATACAGAAATCGCTAAGAAATCGACGTTTGTCACAACTTATACAAATTTACATAGTGAAATTATGATTGGTTGGTAAGCTAATGAGGTTTGAAGCTTATCGACTTCACGAGGGCCATCATGGCTGGATATCCACCGAGATTACTTCACTTCCCAAAGTAGGTATTAAACTAAATATTCGGTATATTTATACATTGAGAAACGTATATATATCCTATGTGATATGAGGGTAGGTTGCTGAATACACTTGATTTACTGATTAACTAAAATAATAATAATAATAATAATAATAATTAATAATAATTAAATAATAATAATGATAAATTAATAATTAATAATAATAATAAATTAATAAATAATAATAATAATAATAATAATAATAATAATAATAAACAATAATTAATTAATAATAATGATAATAAATAATAATAATGATAATAAATTAATAAATAATTAATAATAATAATAAATTAATAAATAATTAATAATAATAATAAATTAATAAATAATTAATAATAATATTAATAAATTAATAAATAATTAATAATAATAATAATAAATTAATAAATAATTAATAATAATAATAATAATAAGAATAGTATCGTACAAGAAGTTGAATAAGATAGGCGTGAAACACTTAAGTACCAGTATTTATTGTAATGTTCAGTCAATTATACATAGAAAACCTTCCTTGACCTGAATATAATGGCACCATTATTACCCAATTTGCTGACGATGTTATCGATGCAGCATCATCTACT
Source organism: Cherax quadricarinatus (assembly GCF_038502225.1). Taxonomy (NCBI): domain Eukaryota; kingdom Metazoa; phylum Arthropoda; class Malacostraca; order Decapoda; family Parastacidae; genus Cherax; species Cherax quadricarinatus. The sequence continues at coordinate 10,937,135 of NC_091379.1, forward strand.
CCTGTATCGGGAAAAAACAGAGATGAGGGAATGATAGATAAAATTGCGAAGAACAGCCACCTGGGAGAAGAAATGGAGAATCGCGACCAATCCTGATTACGTCCTCATCAGTACCATCGTATGTTAAGTCACAACAAGTCAAAACAACGGAGGTATCTCCGTCAGAGGTACAACTATCACCATCAAAAACCCGAATAAAATCCTGGGCTACAAGATCGACAGATTACTCCACTCTGCATCAAACGTTACCAAAAAAAGTGTACAAAGTAAACGTCCGCCTCAGTCAGTTAAACAGGTTTAACCAGGCCCCCTCTCATATCAAGAAACACTTGAGATGATGATAAGGCCTATGCCTGAACATCCTTCCGTGCCCATGCCGCTGACAACATAAAACGTATTACAGAATCCAGAACAAGGCACTCATCTGAGGGACTGAATCAGAATGGAAAATATGCACATCCAACAGAAAATTGATGCAATAAACGTCAGGGTGGACAAACTAAAGAAGTGACAACAATATGCCATGCAAGAATTCTATATACTAGACAGAAAGGACCCTCCCCAACCAACTCCCAGAGGATGCACCTCCAACAAAAACTCCAGTATTTCATAGACAAGGAGGGCGTCCCCAAGACCGAAGATTGTGAGTGATCTCCCTGAAAATGAAGAATGGGTAACACCAGACCCAATCTACGTCCAAGATAAAAAAAAAAAAAAATGCCCTTGCTGTGAATACCTTACGTCTAAACAAGTAACATCCGAAGACCATCTATTGCAGGACACCACCTTAGAATCAGATCAATCGACCACCAGCTCCAGCAACCCCCTTACGAAATATGCCTCCCACCAATTCGCTGCCCTTGTATGTATGCATCTCGTATACAAGTGTGTCTGATGGGCAGTATTGTATACACGATCATCTGATGATTATGCTTGTCGATATTGTATACTATTAATAATATAAGTAACGATAAAAAGCTAAATTTAAGTGAAAGCAATATGTAAATATTATTTGACGGTTTTAAATGGATGACTTAAAAAATGTTGGGTGAGGAAAGTTGTGTGAGATGTTCCGTCAAATTGCTGCTTCGTGTTGATAACACCGTCGAGCTGGAAATATAATCACAAGGTCACACTTAATGTAACAATTGTGGCCCTGTAGGCAATTTTACGTTCACAAATCACTCTGCTCGCAAGGGTAATGTCCCTCCTTGTGAATTCATCGTGCTGATAAGACTAGCTATGATTATGACGGTAGTCGTAGCTACTTACTGCCACGATGGTGATGTTACAGTAATGACGGACCTCTTGGCTACTCCCTCGGGTTAATGTTGTAATGGTGGTCTTGTGGCTGCTTACTTCCTGCACATCATTCTCTATTGGCAATGATGGTGGCGGTAAAAGCCCAAAATATCCAGCCGATGAGGGACATACACCTTACTCCATCTCCCTGGGTCTTTTCTTTTATGGGCCAGGCCTCACCCAGGGTGAAGTTATCCACTCTTAATGCAGGTACCTGAGAGCGTTTACGAGCAAACCCACTCCCGCTCCTGGACCAGCTACTATAGATCAGGGTCCCTTCAAGGAAGGGGCCTTGATACTGATGAAGGGCTCTTGATTTTGGGAATAAGACCTAAAATCAATCCTTGCATGGATTGAGCCTGCCTACCACCCATTTCCCCCAATTGCTGCATGTTGATTTTATCTATTGCCGCCAGAGGGAATGATATGTGGATGTTGTTTTGTGTATGGCCAGCTAATGAGAGTACAGATGATGTTATTTTGAATGATTAACTTCGTACCTTCGATTAAGCTCGCTAAAGAACAGGAAATCGATCACATCATACCATTCTTATACATATCTTGATCCGGAGAAAAGATTTGTTAATACAATTATAATTCCATCAATGAAATAAAGAGAGTAGAGAGAGAATATTTCCAAAATTGTTCCTAAGAGCCTTGAGAAGTTGTAACTCAGAATTCCTTAAAAAAAAGAAATCCAAAAAATCTTTGATATATCGGCAAAGTTAAGATTTGCAAAAGATTTAAATAAGAGATCTCAGCCAGGACAAAGTATCGGTCTGAGAGTACCTCAGTCTGAGAGTACCTCAGTCTGAGAGTACCTCAGTCTGAGAGTACCTCAGTCTGAGAGTACCTCAGTCTGAGAGTACCTCAGTCTGAGAGTACCTCAGTCTGAGAGTACCTCAGTCTGAGAGTACCTTAGTCAGAGAGTACCTCAGTCTGAGAGTACCTCAGTCAGAGAGTGCCTCAGTCAGAGAGTACCTCAGTCAGAGAGTACCTCAGTCTGAGAGTACCTTAGTCAGAGAGTACCTCAGTCTGAGAGTACCTCAGTCAGAGAGTACCTCAGTCAGAGAGTACCTCAGCATGACATCAGAGAAAATAGCAACAGCCACATAGAAATCTCCAGAAAGTGGTGCCTTCACAGCTAGGAGAAGAGCTTTGTCCGTTTCTGAGGCATTATTTGGACGACTTTCTCCCAGTAAGACTGCTGATCTCTGCAAGCAAGTGATCTACTAAAAGTCTGCACAGCTGTCAAATGTATACAGGGAACAAAGTGAAGGATGAGATGTTTAACAAACACTGCATTAGATCTACTGGCACAGGCTTAACAGTAGTTTGAGGTGATATTGGGTGAGTGAGAGGCTCTCTCCTCGTCACAAAACTCGGAAAAAAGAGAGTTAACAGAAACGTAGATATGGTCGCTTTGAAGGTGCAATGTTTGATGTGATAAATGATGCTCCAATAACCACAGTAACACAGCATGAGTGCAACAGGAAAATAAATGGACTAAAATACCCACACAATGGAAAAATAAACTCATAAGCAGTATAATGTGATACTTTATTGACAAAGTTTCGCCCACACAGTGGGCTTTATAAAGCCCACTGTAAAAGGTTCCAACACTCACGATGATCAGTGATTCTCCTGATCAATCTGTCTTCGTCATGAGAAGGCAAATAATCTGCCGACAACTTGAAGGAGATGAATTAGAAATGTATCTGACATGATCAAGCTCCAATGACCGAAAGAAGGAGATGAATTAGAAATGTATCTGACATGATCAAGCTCCAATGACCGAAACCTTTTTAATAAAGTGAATACACTCCTCTCAATTTCCTTCAGTCCATCTTCATTTCACTTCCTCTTCTTTCAGTCCTTAACACAAATTTTCAACGTTTACCGTAAGCCTACAAATATAATTTTAATTTTGTACAAGTTTGATTAGAATAATTTTGGGTTTAACTTATACAAACCAATAATAGCTGACAACTAACCACAAATACGGAAGCACAATAAAAGACTCGATAAATCTAGCTGAACAAAGGCAGGAGAAATTAGTGTGTAAAAAGCTGAAAAGCTCAAACCTCCGTTTCCTGAAAAGGGAACAAGAGACCGTCTCGATCCGGCCAAGGCAGCATAACAAGGAAACGTTTAAATCTGTAGGTTTTATCCCTCTAGTCGCGAGAATAGCACCTTCAGTTACAGCGGGAAGATAGAAGAGTCAACAATGTGAAAGGGCAGCAACCTTGATCAAAAGTGCTCCGGGGACCCCCTGAAGATAAAGCAATTGGAAAATGGATGCGAATTCCAACTTTCTAAAGTACCCTCGGGAAAGGCAATGTCTTGAGAAAAATCTATATATACAGCAACTCTCGCAGTCATAAATTTCTCAGACAGTCCTTCAGGAGCTCCAAGAGCAGCCACCTTCACCTGGTGAGCTCTGGGACCTGTGGATGACTAGCAGTGGAAAATCAGTCGTGCAAAATAGCCGACAGCAGCTCATAATGTTTAACATGTTGTCCAGGTCTGCGTAATATACTCATGCATGTGTATGGGATCAAATCTGAATCATCTCCTCCGCGTAATGTATTATCCATACAGCTTTAGTGCTCACCAGGGAATATATTAAAGGAAATATCGCTATTTTTATTTTCTACTCTGCTTGTTTTGCTTATTGTAATTTCTCCTATTTACTGTGATCTTATTGCAACACACACACACACACACACACACACACACACACACACACACACACACACACACACACACACACACACACACATACACACACACACACATTTTTTTTATTTTTTTTATTGACACACTGGCCGATTCCCACCAAGGCAGGGTGGCCCGAAAAAGAAAAACTTTCACCATCATTCACTCCATCACTGTCTTGCCAGAAGGGTGCTTTACACTACAGTTTTTAAACTGCAACATTAACACCCCTCCTTCAGAGTGCAGGCACTGTACTTCCCATCTCCAGGACTCAAGTCCGGCCTGCCGGTTTCCCTGAACCCCTTCATAAATGTTACTTTGCTCACACTCCAACAGCACGTCAAGTATTAAAAACCATTTGTCTCCATTCACTCCTATCAAACACGCTCACGCATGCCTGCTGGAAGTCCAAGCCCCTCGCACACAAAACCTCCTTTACCCCCTCCCGCCAACCTTTCCTAGGCCGACTCCTACCCCGCCTTCCTTCCACTACAGACTGATACACTCTTGAAGTCCTTCTGTTTCGCTCCATTCTCTCTACATGTCCGAACCACCTCAACAACCCTTCCTCAGCCCTCTGGACAACAGTTTTGGTAATCCCGAACCTCCTCCTAACTTCCAAACTACGAATTCTCTGCATTATATTCACACCACACATTGCCCTCAGACATGACATCTCCACTGCCTCCAGCGATCTCTTCGCTGCAACATTCATCACCCATGCTTCACACCCATATAAGAGCGTTGGTAAAACTATACTCTCATACATTCCCCTCTTTGCCTTCAAGGACACAGTTCTTTGTCACCACAGACTCCTAAGTGCACCGCTCACCCTTTTCCCCTCATCAATTCTATGATTCACCTCATCTTTCATAGACCCATCCGCTGACACGTCCACTCCCAAATATCTGAATACATTCACCTCCTCCACACTCTCTCCCTCCAATCTGATATCCAATCATTCTTCACCTAATCTTTTTATCCTCATAACCTTACTCTTTCCTGCATTCACTTTTAATTTTCTTCTTTTGTATACCCTACCAAATTCATCCACCAACCTCTACAACTTCTCTTCAGAATCTCCCAAGAGCACAGTGTCATCAGCAAAGAGCAACTGTGACAACTCCCACTTTGTGTGTGATTCTTTATCTTTTAGCTCTACGCCTCTTGCCAAGACCCTCGCATTTACTTCTCTTACAACCCCACACACACACATTATATATATATATATATATTTATATATATATATTTATATATATTTATATTTATATATTTATATTTATATATATATATATATATATATATATTTTTATTATCACACTGGCCGATTCCCACCAAGGCAGGGTGGCCCGTAAAAGAAAAACTTTCACCATCATTCACTCCATCACTGTCTTGCCAGAAGGGTGCTTTACACTACAGTTTTTAAACTGCAACATTAACACCCCTCCTTCAGAGTGCAGGCACTGTACTTCCCATCTCCAGGACTCAAGTCCGGCCTGCCGGTTTCCCTGAATCCCTTCATAAATGTTACTTTGCTCACACTCCAACAGCACGTCAAGTATTAAAAACCATTTGTCTCCATTCACTCCTATCAAACACGCTCACGCATGCCTGCTGGAAGTCCAAGCCCCTCGCACACAAAACCTCCTTTACCCCCTCCCTCCAACCCTTCCTAGGCCGACCCCTACCCCGCCTTCCTTCCACTACAGACTGATACACTCTTGAAGTTATTCTGTTTCGCTCCATTCTCTCTACATGTCCGAACCACCTCAACAACCCTTCCTCAGCCCTCTGGACAACAGTTTTGGTAATCCCGCACCTCCTCCTAACTTCCAAACTACGAATTCTCTGCATTATATTCACACCACACATTGCCCTCAGACATGACATCTCCACTGCCTCCAGCCTTCTCCTCGCTGCAACATTCATCACCCATGCTTCACACCCATATAAGAGCGTTGGTAAAACTATACTCTCATACATTCCCCTCTTTGCCTCCAAGGACAAAGTTCTCTGTCTCCACAGACTCCTAAGTGCACCACTCACTCTTTTTCCCTCATCAATTCTATGATTCACCTCATCTTTCATAGACCCATCCGCTGACACGTCCACTCCCAAATATCTGAATACGTTCACCTCCTCCATACTCTCTCCCTCCAATCTGATATTCAATCTTTCATCACCTAATCTTTTTGTTATCCTCATAACCTTACTCTTTCCTGTATTCACCTTTAATTTTCTTCTTTTGCACACCCTACCAAATTCATCCACCAATCTCTGCAGCTTCTCTTCAGAATCTCCCAAGAGCACAGTGTCATCAGCAAAGAGCAGCTGTGACAACTCCCACCCTGTGTGTGATTCTTTATCTTTTAACTCCACGCCTCTTGCCAAGACCCTCGCATTTACTTCTCTTACAACCCCATCTATAAATATATTAAACAACCACGGTGACATCACACATCCTTGTCTAAGGCCTACTTTTACTGGGAAAAAATTTCCCTCTTTTCTACATACTCTAACTTGAGCCTCACTATCCTCGTAAAAACTCTTCACTGCTTTCAGTAACCTACCTCCTACACCATACACTTGCAACATCTGCCACATTGCCCCCCTATCCACCCTGTCATACGCCTTTTCCAAATCCATATATATATATATATATATATATATATATATATATATATATATAATATATATATATATATATTATATACTATATAATAAATGCTAAATTAATTGGGATCGTACAGAGACTGTTTAATGGGAAGTAGTATGACTTGACCAGAGGAAGTTGAGAGCAGCTCCATTCCTTGGATCAAGAGCCCTTCACCAGCACCTAGGCATCTCCCTTGAAGTGAGAATGTGGTCAATACATTCCTCTTGGCGGAAGGAATTGTACGGCGCTTTCAACAGCTTTTGGCTGACGTGAAGAGCGAAATATTTATTCAATTCCTGGAGAGAAACAGAACAAAATACCATCACCATTGAAAAATATGTCGCCCACACAGTGGACGAAATGTTGTCAATAAAAAATTACATTAAAATGTGTTTGTCTCTCTCTCTCTCTCTCTCTCTTTGGTTTTCCAAAGAGAGAGAGAGAGAAGTGCTGCTTTAGGATTTCTTCTCTTCAGCCAGTGTTGTGTTGTCTCTTCAGCCAGTCTTGTGTTGTCTCTTCAGCCAGTCTTGTGTTGTCTCTTCAGCCAGTGTTGTGTTGTCTCTTCTGTCAGTGTTGTGTTCTCTTCAGCCAGTGTTGTGTTGTCTCTTCTGCCAGTGTTGTGTTGTCTCTTCAGCCAGTCTTGTGTTGTCTCTTCAGCCAGTGTTGTGTTGTCTCTTCAGCCAGTGTTGTGTTGTCTCTTCAGCCAGTGTTGTGTTGTCTCTTCAGCCAGTGTTGTGTTGTCTCTTCAGCCAGTGTTGTGTTGTCTCTTCAGCCAGTGTTGTGTTGTCTCTTCAGCCAGTGTTGTGTTGTCTCTTCAGCCAGTGCTGTGTTGTCTCTTCTGCCAGTGTTGTGTTGCCTCTTCAGCCAGTGTTGTGTTGTCTCTTCAGCCAGTGTTGTGTTGTCTCTTCAGCCAGTGTTGTGTTGCCTCTTCAGCCAGTGTTGTGTTGTCTCTTCAGCCAGTGTTGTGTTGTCTCTTCAGCCAGTGTTGTGTTGTCTCTTCAGCCAGTGTTGTGTTGTCTCTTCAGCCAGTGTTGTGTTGTCTCTTCAGCCAGTCTTGTGTTGTCTCTTCAGCCAGTCTTGTGTTGTCTCTTCAGCCAGTGTTGTGTTGTCTCTTCAGCCAGTCTTGTGTTGTCTCTTCAGCCAGTGTTGTGTTGTCTCTTCAGCCAGTGTTGTGTTGTCTCTTCTGTCAGTGTTGTGTTCTCTTCAGCCAGTGTTGTGTTGTCTCTTCAGCCAGTGTTGTGTTGTCTCTTCAGCCAGTCTTGTGTTGTCTCTTCAGCCAGTGTTGTGTTGTCTCTTCAGCCAGTCTTGTGTTGTCTCTTCAGCCAGTGTTGTGTTGTCTCTTCAGCCAGTGTTGTGTTGTCTCTTCAGCCAGTGTTGTGTTGTCTCTTCAGCCAGTGTTGTGTTGTCTCTTCAGCCAGTGTTGTGTTGTCTCTTCAGCCAGTCTTGTGTTGTCTCTTCAGCCAGTGTTGTGTTGTCTCTTCAGCCAGTCTTGTGTTGTCTCTTCAGCCAGTCTTGTGTTGTCTCTTCAGCCAGTCTTGTGTTGTCTCTTCAGCCAGTGTTGTGTTGTCTCTTCTGTCAGTGTTGTGTTCTCTTCAGCCAGTGTTGTGTTGTCTCTTCTGCCAGTGTTGTGTTGTCTCTTCAGCCAGTCTTGTGTTGTCTCTTCAGCCAGTCTTGTGTTGTCTCTTCAGCCAGTCTTGTGTTGTCTCTTCAGCCAGTCTTGTGTTGTCTCTTCAGCCAGTGTTGTGTTGTCTCTTCAGCCAGTGTTGTGTTGTCTCTTCAGCCAGTGTTGTGTTGTCTCTTCAGCCAGTGTTGTGTTGTCTCTTCAGCCAGTGTTGTGTTGTCTCTTCAGCCAGTGTTGTGTTGTCTCTTCAGCCAGTGTTGTGTTGTCTCTTCAGCCAGTGTTGTGTTGTCTCTTCAGCCAGTGTTGTGTTGTCTCTTCAGCCAGTGCTGTGTTGTCTCTTCTGCCAGTGTTGTGTTGCCTCTTCAGCCAGTGTTGTGTTGTCTCTTCAGCCAGTGTTGCGTTGCCTCTTCAGCCAGTGTTGCGTTGTCTCTTCAGCCAGTGTTGTGTTGTCTCTTCAGCCAGTGTTGTGTTCTCTCTTCAGCCAGTGTGGTGTTGTCTCTTCAGCCAGTGTGGTGTTGTCTCTTCTGCCAGTGTGGTGTTGTCTCTTCTGCCAGTGTGGTGTTGTCTCTTCTGCCAGTGTGGTGTTGTCTCTTCTGCCAGTGTGGTGTTGTCTCTTCTGCCATTGTTGTGTTGCTTCTTCAGCCAGTGTTGTGTTGTCTCTTCAGCCAGTGTTGTGTTGTCTCTTCAGCCAGGGGTGTGTTGCCTCTTCAGCCAGTGTTGTGTTGTCTCTTCAGCCAGAGTTGTGCTGCGTCTTCAGCCAGTGTTGTGCTGCGTCTTCAGCCAGTGTTGTGTTGCCTCTTCAGCCAGTGTTGTGTTGCCTCTTCAGCCAGTGTTGTGCTGCGTCTTCAGCCAGTGTTGTGTTGCCTCTTCAGCCAGTGTTGTGTTGTCTCTTCAGCCAGTGTTGTGCTGTCTCTTTAGCCAGTGTTGTGTTGTCTCTTCAGCCAGTGTTGTCTCTCTTCAGCCAGTGTTGCGTTGCCTCTTCAGCCAGTGTTGCGTTGTCTCTTCAGCCAGTGTTGCGTTGCCTCTTCAGCCAGTGTTGTGTTGCCTCTTCAGCCAGTGTTGTGTTGCCTCTTCAGCCAGTGTTGTGTTGCCTCTTCAGCCAGTGTTGTATTGCCTCTTCAGCCAGGGTTGTGTTGCCTCTTCAGCCAGGGTTGTGTTGCCGCTTCAGCCAGTGTTGTGTTGCCGCTTCAGCCAGTGTTGTGTTGTCTCTTCAGCCAGTGTTGTGTTGTCTCTTCAGCCAGTGTTGTGTTGTCTCTTCAGCCAGTGTTGTGTTGTCTCTTCAGCCAGTGTTGTGTTGTCTCTTCAGCCAGTGTTGTGTTGTCTCTTCAGCCAGTGTTGTGTTGTCTCTTCAGCCAGTGTTGTGTTGTCTCTTCAGCCAGTGTTGTGTTGTCTCTTCAGCCAGTGCTGTGTTGTCTCTTCAGCCAGTGTTGTGTTGCCTCTTCAGCCAGTGTTGTGTTGTCTCTTCAGCCAGTGTTGCGTTGCCTCTTCAGCCAGTGTTGCGTTGTCTCTTCAGCCAGTGTTGTGTTGTCTCTTCAGCCAGTGTTGTGTTCTCTCTTCAGCCAGTGTTGTGTTGTCTCTTCAGCCAGTGTTGTGTTGTCTCTTCAGCCAGTGTGGTGTTGTCTCTTCAGCCAGTGTGGTGTTGTCTCTTCTGCCAGTGTGATGTTGTCTCTTCAGCCAGTGTTGTGTTGCTTCTTCAGCTAGTGTTGTGTTGTCTCTTCAGCCAGTGTTGTGTTGTCTCTTCAGCCAGTGTTGTGTTGCCTCTTCAGCCAGTGTTGTGTTGTCTCTTCAGCCAGAGTTGTGCTGCGTCTTCAGCCAGTGTTGTGCTGCGTCTTCAGCCAGTGTTGTGTTGCCTCTTCAGCCAGTGTTGTGTTGCCTCTTCAGCCAGTGTTGTGCTGCGTCTTCAGCCAGTGTTGTGTTGCCTCTTCAGCCAGTGTTGTGTTGTCTCTTCAGCCAGTGTTGTGCTGTCTCTTCAGCCAGTGTTGTGTTGTCTCTTCAGCCAGTGTTGTCTCTCTTCAGCCAGTGTTGCGTTGCCTCTTCAGCCAGTGTTGCGTTGTCTCTTCAGCCAGTGTTGTGTTGCCTCTTCAGCCAGTGTTGTGTTGCCTCTTCAGCCAGTGTTGTGTTGCCTCTTCAGCCAGTGTTGTGTTGCCTCTTCAGCCAGTGTTGTATTGCCTCTTCAGCCAGGGTTGTGTTGCCTCTTCAGCCAGGGTTGTGTTGCCGCTTCAGCTAGTGTTGTGTTGCCGCTTCAGCCAGTGTTGTGTTGCCTCTTCAGCCAGGGTTGTGTTGCCTCTTCAGCCAGGGTTGTGTTGCCTCTTCAGCCAGGGTTGTGTTGCCGCTTCAGCTAGTGTTGTGTTGCCGCTTCAGCCAGTGTTGTGTTGCCTCTTCAGCCAGGGTTGTGTTGCCTCTTCAGCCAGGGTTGTGTTGCCTCTTCAGCCAGGGTTGTGTTGCCTCTTCAGCCAGTGTTGTGTTGTCTCTTTACCAAGTGTTGCGTTGTCTCTTCACCCAGTGTTGCGCTGCCTCTTCAGCCAGTGTTGTATTGCCTCTTCAGCCAGGGTTGTGTTGCCTCTTCAGCCAGGGTTGTGTTGCCGCTTCAGCTAATGTTGTGTTGCCTCTTCATCCAGTGTTGTGTTGCCTCTTCGGCCAGTGTTGTGTTGTCTCTTCAGCCAGTGTTGTGTTGTCTCTTCAGCCAGTGTTGTGTTGTCTCTTCAGCCAGTGTTGTGTTGTCTCTTCAGCCAGTGTTGTGTTGTCTCTTCAGCCAGTGTTGTGTTCCTTCAGCCAGTGTTGTGTTGTCTCTTCAGCCAGTATTGTGTTGTCTCTTCAGCCAGTATTGTGTTGTCTCTTCAGCCAGTATTGTGTTCCTTCAGCCAGTGTTGTGTTCCTTCAGCCAGTGTTGTGTTGTCTCTTCAGCCAGTGTTGTGTTCCTTCAGCCAGTGTTGTATTGTCGTGGGTGTCGTGTCTTCATCCCGTGTTGTGTTGCCATAAGGTTGTGTCGTCAGCTAGTGTTGTATTGTCCTGAGTGTTGTGTTTCCATCTAATGTTGTATTTCGTCTCCAGAAAGCGCCGTGTGGCAAGTCTTGGAGGCGGATTAGCTGTACGAAGACTATAAATAATTTCTTATATAGTTTCCAGTCTTCCAGAGAGACAGATCACGAACGTCAACAAACACGAGACACATCTTCCAGTGAACACTAACCTAACAAGACACATCCGACATAACACTCTTCAGTGTTAAATGAAATCTCCTGTATCCAACAGATGAAGATAATTTAGATACATGAACAATACATGGGTAGAACAGGTAAAATCAGAAGTAGTTTGAGGTAATCAGTCCCTCAGCCCGGAGTCGATGCAATCAGTCCATCAACCTTAATAATATGGTATATGCACGGAGAAGGAGCATATATAGTGTAGATAGGTGAGGTGAAGCAATCGTAGACGGCGTCACCTTGGACAAATCCACATGTGGAAGTAGGTCATGATTATATGTCAGGCAAGTGTAGAATTCCCTGTATCAAGATCCCAAGATCTTGTGTCTGACAGTAATGTAGATAAATGGCTAAGAGAACCGACAGGGTGATAAATTAGACAGATGCAACACAATAAAGATACCCAAGTGCTGTACATGTATCTAATTTATAAACGTGTCGGTTTCCTGAACCATTTCTCTACAACTGAAGGCTGCTACGTAGGCCAAACGTTTCGTCAATAAAAATACCTGGGTATTTTACATGAATCTTGCCTACTAACTAGTCGGTGCTGTGTACCGACTATTTTAGGATATAGACGTTTCGAGCATGTGTGGACTATCAGCAAGTCATGACTATGATGACTTGGTAATGGTTCGGTACAGAGAGAAACTTTGTCGATAGTTTTATTTCGGTTTGTTATTGATTGTTCCAGCCACGTTGTGTTATTTGTAAATTGTTCCAGCCTCGGTGTTGTGGGTTATTTGTTCCAGCCACGTTATTGTGTTATTTGTAAACTGTTCCATCCTCGGTGTTGTGGATTAATTATTTGTTCCAGTCACGTTGTGTTATTTGTAAATTGTTCCAGCCTCTGTGTTGAGAGTTATTTGTTCCAGCCACGTTATTGTGTTATTTATAAACTGTTCCATCCTCGGTGTTGTGGATTAATTGTTATTTGTTCCAGTCACGTTGTGTTATTTGTAAATTGTTCCAGCCTCGGTGTTGTGGGTTATTTGTTCCAGCCACGTTATTGTGTTATTTGTAAACTGTTCCATCCTCGGTGTTGTGAGTTAATTGTTATTTGTTCCAGCCAAGGTACTGTGTTGTTTGTAAATTGTTCCGGCCTCGATGTTGTGGGTTATTTGCTAACTGTTCCAGTCACGGTATTATGGATTATATTCTTTAATATAACGTCGGTTCACTTTATACATAACAGGGCTAAGTAAACCAATGAACGTTATTAAAATAATTCATGTTACGAGTTAAATCCATGTGGATCATTTAGCGCAAGACGTGGTGGAGGCTCGATCCTCCGTCAGCTGAGCGCGAGACAGACGCGCTTATTGTTTGTCCTCGCCAAGATGGTATAAGCCAAAGAACAGATTATACATGTCACTTACGTAACAAGGATCACTAATCCAAATAGCAGTGTAGAAATGACGCGCATTACTGAACAAGCCTTTAAATCGGGGCACGTTTCGCCCTACAACGACCAGCGTCAGGGTACGATGTCTCTATTAGGCTCCTCACAGGAGCGAAACGGTGTCTAAGGCTGGTCCTGCAACGTGTGTCGTGATGAGGAGGACTACGACAGGGACACGTTTCGGAAAAGATATTCCCCCGGGGGTAGAAAAGTGCAGAAAGACTTGTCACTGCCAAACTGAGTGCGTCCATTCCACACCATTGAGCCCGAAATGGGGCAAAACTGGAAAAAAATAACTGGAGCAGGTGCAGAGGAGGTCACTGAAGACGGTATAAGAGGAATCAACGAGAGATGAAAGATAATGGAGATAAGAGGTGTGGAAGAAGATAGTGACCATAAGAGAAGGGGAAATGGGTGTGAGAAGAGGATGTTGAGAAAAAAAAAGCGGTAAGAAGGCAAAGAAAGAAGTAAAGAAATCAAAGAATGAAGCAAAGAGGAAGCTTAAAAGACGGGGCCAAAGAAGAATAAAGCTGAAAGCAACACAAAGGTAAAGAAAGGTGCCAAGAAGCAGCTCTGGGGCTCTGGTGGCCTGGTGGTTAACGCTCTCGCTTCACACGGTGAGGGCCTGGGTTCGATTCCCAGCCAGAGTAGAAACATTGGACGTGTTTCTTTCCACCTGTTGTCTATGTTCACCATCAGTAAAATGGGTACCTGGGTGTTAGTCGACTGGTGTGGGTCGCATCCTGGGACACTGACCTAAGGAGGCCTGGTCACAGACCGGGCCGCGGGGGCGTTGACCCCCGGAACTCTCTCCAGGTAAACTCCAGGTAAAAAAGGACGGAAGAAAAGATGATTTAGGAAGTGAGGGAGGAAAACAAGACTTTTCTAAGAAATAACCCAGTAGGGTTAATAACTCAGAAAGACCAAGCAGTGTGACTATTTCCACTGGAGTACTTGTCAGTACCTTCTATGGCAAGCTACCCACAACACTCCACTAGATTGCGGAGAAGATGTGCAGACCAGCTAGCAGCACTTCAGACTAGCATCTTTCAGAACTGCCTAGTACAGGGTAGATGGCCTTCTCTGTGGAAAGAGGCAAATGTAGTCCCTGTTCACAAAAAGAAGAGCAGAGCAGAAATCAGCAACTATAGACCAGTGTCACTCCTGTCAATCACTGGCAAGCTCCTCGAGACAATAATCTGAAGACAAATGGCAGTTTTTTGACTACCACTCACTACTTTGTGATCGTCAATATGGCTTCAGGAAAGGTTACTCTGCTGCTGATCTGTTGTTAAACCTCTCCACTAAATGGCACCAGTCACTGGATGAATCCAAAGTCAGCTGTGTGGTAGCACTGGACATTGCTGGTGCTTTCGACCGGGTGTGGCACCAGGGCCTCTTAGCAAAACTTCAAGCACTGGGAAATGCAGGCTCTACGCTATGTCTCCTCAGTGATTACCTTCATGGTAGATCTCTAAGTGTAGTTCTCAATGGAACGGAATCATCAAGACGTCCTACAGGGGCAAGTGTTCCACAAGGAAGCGTGCTGGGACCTTTGTTATGGAATGTCTACTTCAATGACCTTCATCTCATCCCAGAATCCCATGCATATGTAGAGGACTGTACACTGACATTCACTTATCCAAGAGAAGAAATGCCAGCTGCTCTAAGCTACATCAATCATTAGCTAAGAGCTATATCAGCTTGGGGAAACAGATGGCAAGTAACATTTACGTCTGAGAAAATACAGATGATGGTCTCTAGGTACCATGATGGTAATGCTGGCATTAGTAAGTATGAATAGGAGGGTGTTGGTACCTGGGGAAGAAGTTGATATCCTTGGGGTGAAATTTGACTTCACACTGACCATGAGGAACCATGTTGTAAATCTTACGAACAAGGCAGCCAGGAAGCTTACAGCACTTCTCCGTATTTCGCATTTGCTTTACAGTAGGGCTTGCAAGATTAGGAGACCGCAACGGGCAGTGTTCAAACCTTGTACTTTCGATTGTGGGCTGAGGTCTTTACCACTGTGCTACGAGCAGTGGAAGCGGAGTGAAAAGACGACAAATAGTGTGGGAAAAAGACACTGGTTACACAATAAGCAGTAACAAGTGTGAGGAGAAGTAAATGGGGAAAGATAGAACACGATAAGGTGTGGATAAAGCGCACACACACACAGATTTTATATATATATATATATATATATATATATATATATATATATATATATATATATATGGTAGGTAAGACACATAGGCAACAGTTAGGCAACTTTTTCCGAAACGTTTCGCCTACACAGTAGGCTTCTTCAGTCGAATACAGAAAGTAGGCAGGAACAGTGGAGATGTGAAGACGATGTAATCAGTCCATCACCCTTGAAGTCGTAGAATTTGAGGTTGTCAGTCCCTCGGCCTGGAGAAGTTCAGTTCCATAGTCAGATAGTTTCCTGACTATGGAACTGAACTTCTCCAGGCCGAGGGACTGACAACCTCAAATTCTACGACTTCAAGGGTGATGGACTGATTACATCGTCTTCACATCTCTACTGTTCCTGCCTACTTTCTGTATTCGACTGAAGAAGCCTACTGTGTAGGCGAAACGTTTCGGAATAAAGTTGCCTAACTGTTGCCTATGTGTCTTACCTACCAACCTGTCGGTATTGTATACCTTTTTGATGTTCATATATATATATATATATATATATATATATATATATATATATATATATATATATATATATATATATATATATATATATATATATATATATATATGTGTCGTACCGAATATGCAAAACTGGTCAATTAGCAAGAAATCATTTAAAATTAAGTCCTTTTAAAAAATTTCTCTTATAAGTTTAAAGATATATTTTTTTTCATTAATGTTAATGCAAAAATTTTTAATTTTGCACCAAAAGAATCTTAGAAAACTTACCTAACCTTTTTATAACAAGAACAATTTATTTTAGCCTAACCCAACTATATATATTTAAGATTTGTTTACAATAATTTAATACTAAACAAACACAGTGAAATATATTTTTTCGTTAGGTTCAGAATGATTTTGGCGAAATTATTGCATACACAAATTTTCGCTTGTCCTATATGGCAAGATGAGCGTTGCTATTTAAGCCAAGATGGCAAGTTCTGCCTATTCGGCACGATATATATATATATATATATATATATATATATATATATATATATATATATAATAATAATAATAATAATAGGCCACATGGAGACAGACACTCAGGAGATTAATTGACCTGTATATTTCGACACCAGATGCAGGAGCATCCGGTGTCAACATGGAAAAAAGTACATATTCAAGGCTGATGAAATGATCACATCTTTCCCTCTACACTACTTGCACTGTCTCCAGTTTTAGTCACCTCTGTCTTCGACTGTAGATACCTTCTATGTAGGCAAAACACTTCAGAAAAAGAGATGCGAAAGTGTTACACATGTGTCTTGTTCAAGACCTTGACGCTATTATAGGTGTACCATTAACATGTTGTTAGGTATCTTTATTTCGAAGCGTTTCGCCTACACAGTAGGCTTCTTCAGTCGAGTACAGAAAAGTTGATAGAAGCAGAAGATACTTGAAGACGATGTAATCAGTCCATTACCCTTGAAGTTTTGAGGTGGTCAGTCTCTCAGTCTGGAAAAGAGTATTGTTCCATAGTCTGAGGGACTGACCACCTCAAAACTTCAAGGGTGATGGACTGATTACATCGTCTTCAAGTATCTTCTGATTCTATCAACTTTTCTGTACTCGACTGAAGAAGCCTACTGTGTAGGCGAAACGTTTCGAAATAAAGATACCTAACTGTTGCATATGTGTCTTACCTAACAACCTGTCGGTATTTTATACCATTTCAACGTACCATTAACATAATGAGACAATACTGATGGATCAGTAGGTTTTCGTGTACAATATCGTTTGAGGAAAGTGTACCTTATTTATACATATATCGTACCTGGGAATATTCTGTGATTCTAAATTGCACGAAAATCATTTTTGAAGTCATCTTGGTTTCTTTTAGTTATCTCAGCGAAGTGTTTCATTAAAGGTTTTCAAACGTGAAAGAAAAACGATATTCCAGTGAAAATTAATATGCTTTTGAGACTTGTTATCAAAAAGTGACATCTTCAACAGACAGCTAAAGACACCTTAATTTCCTCCTCCTCGTGTTTTTCTTTTTAGTGTGTAGTCACCTAGTTGTACTCACCTAGTTGTACTCACCTAGTTGTGGTTGCAGGGGGCGATTCACAGCTCCTGGCCCCGCCTCTTCACTGGCCGCTACTGAGTCACTCTTCCTGCTCCGTGAACTTTATCATACCTCTTCTTAAAGCAATGAATGGATCCTGCGTCCACTACATCGCTTCCCAGACTATTCCACTTCCTGACTACTCTGTGACTGAAGAAATACTTCCTAACATCCCTGTGATTTATACGAGTCGTGTGTGTGTGTGTGTGTGTGTGTGTGTGTGTGTGTGTGTGTGTGTGTGTGTGTGTGTGTGTACGCAATACATCAGAAAAAATCCTGTTATATCCCCCCAAAAAAGTTTTAACTTATATCTTACACTACCAGTAAACAAGCACTTCCTATAACAAAAAAAATATCAGTACATATATATGCTATATGTACTATATCCTTTATTCAATACAAGTTAAAACTGTAGCCGAAGACAAAACATAAAATACGAAAAATATTTGTGCAGAAATCGCAAGGAATTCGTAAACAGCCTCACTAAATGCGTCTCCACTTCCCACTGGTGCTATGGTTACGTGTATTATTATTATTATTATTATTATTATTATTATTATTATTATTATTATATTGCTTAGTCTAATGCCAGGAAATGAGGCCACGAGCGATAAGACGTGGAGAACAATACGCACCTTTGCTTGCAAGATCACAGGAAACGTTATACGTCCACAGTGAAAGAGTAATATTCCAAAGGCTGTCGTGATCTCTCCCCTCATGGAAGGTTCCTTGATGTTGGTGAGGGGCTCTTGATTTAGGGAATTGGAACTGTGCTCCAGTTCCCTGAATTAAGCCTGAATGCCTTCCACATCCCCCCCCCCGGCGCTGTATAATCCTACGGGTTTAGCGCTTCCCCTTTGATTATAATAATAATAATGTCGTGATCTCTCACAGCATCAAGTGACAGTGAAAGGAACTGTTCCTTGATAATGTGAGATATCATGAAAGCTTCTGGAATATTATCATGTCTCACTGTGGTTATATTACACACTTATACATGTGTATATACTTAAGAACGTATTTCGCATGGTGTATATACACTGAGAGCAGTATTATATATTTCCTTTGATGAGAAATGAGGAAATACACATGGTACAGAAACAACATTGTAGAAATAGACCGTATTTTGATATCCATCTGGGATTTTCTCTGGTGATATCAGCCGAACTTCAAAATATACACTTTCTATACTGTATTTTTGTCTTAGTGGCTTTCATCAATTCGTCAACAAGTGTTTGATACACTTTGATACCTCATCAAACCGTAGACTGTATGGATATCTAAGTGTAAGCGCACTTAGAGCTGTCTTCTGTCTATACTTTAAAAATTATAGTAGTACTGAATGGCAATAGGAAGGTGATATGCCAGTTAATGACCCTCGTGTAGTAGATAGATTTTAAGCCAACCAACCTAACAACTTCAGATATCAACGTAACCAAGAAAAACTTCGGCAGAGACGACGAATCTCCGGTACGGCTGGGAAACATTAGGGACGTGTTTACTTAAGACACCTGCTGTTCCTGTTCACCCATCAGTATAAAATGGGTAGCTGGGTGTTAGTGGACTGGTGTGGGTCGCATCCTGGGACAAAATTGACCTAATTTGCAGGAAATGCTCAGCATAACAAGCGGCTTTCTGTATAGTAGTATGTCATTGATGTCAGCTAGGACTGTATACCTTGTACATGTACTTGTAGAAATAAAATTATTATTATTATGAGTAATAATGCAATTATTCTAATCCATAGGTACAATGTGCTTGCTACTGAATACCACAGAAGCTGATCAATTTGCATTTGTGGATTATCACCTTGAATGCTAATCAATAAACTGTAAATCATCCCTGGATAAAACATACAAGATATACACCCACCTATCTTGGTGTTATACACCAGTTATTCATGTTCAGTGAATGTCATCCACTCATATTTCATACGTATGTGTTACCAACGCCTCATTCATCACTCGAGGTTATTACAAGCATACAGAGTCATCATCCCTGGATGACACGGGATGATAGCAGCTGATACATACTGGTAAATACACTCGGATGACACATAGTGTATCAAATGCTTCTTGCTGGATAAAAATACCCCTCAAGGAAGGTTCCTTGATGTTTGTGAGGGGCTCTTGATTTAGGGAATTGGATCTGTGCTCCAGTTCCCCGAATTAAGCCTGAATGCCTTCCACATCCCCCCCCCCAGGCGCTGTATAATCCTCCGGGTTTAGCGCTTCCCCCTTGATTATAATAATAATGGATAAAAGTAACACTCATAATGCTATTATTATTATGATTGTAATTAAACGCAACGTTTCGCCACTGATAGTTTTTTTTAAGAAAGTCAGCATAAGCATTACTGAGTTTTTCAATTCATATTTGAAAAAAAAAATCATTAAAATTTACTAGTTTGGCTACTTTTATTCTAATTCTATATTTAACAATATTTTTTTGGATTTTAATGGAAAAAAAAAAATGTTTCGACTTGACTGGAAGGAAGTCAGAAAAATGCAAACCTTTACTGACGACGTTTCGCCCACTCTGAGTATGGAGTCACGGATCATTTTGTGTTCGGATGAAGTCCGTTGTGTGGGCGAAACGTCGATAAGATACACAACATGTTGAAATGAGTAGAGTTTGACTGATGGTAACAAAACAAAAATAAGACAGATGTGCAACACTTAGGTGTCTTTATTGACAATGTGTCTTATTCATCTCCATGTGTCTCATCTCCATGTGTCTCATCTCCATGTGTCTCATCTCCATGTGTCTCATCTCCATGTGTCTTACCTATGTGTGTCTTGACTACATGTGTCTTGACTACATGTGTCTTGACTACATGCGTGTTATTCATCTACATGTGTCTTATTCATGGATGAATAAGACGCATATATGTGTCTTATTCATCTGTGTCTTATTCACCTACATGTATCTGACTCATCAACATGTGTGTTATCTACATGTCATACTCATCTACAAGTGTGTCACTCATCAAGTGTTATTCATCATTCTGAGACGAGACCAGTATTCATGTGTTAGCTTAAGCGCATTGCTCAGATTCATCTCAGACTCCCTGAAAGTTTTCTTTCACGGGTCTTAATACGTGTCTACATTGTCTACATTGTCTACATTTGTATACCATTCCAACTTCAGTATCTTATGTGTGTGCTGAGACGATGTGTCACCTGTCGGAAAAAATATATGCTTGGTAATTTAATATAGTTCTCGAAGCCTCAACAGATTTATGTATCGTTCCAGTCACGGTATTACGAGTTGAACATTAAAATGGTATAAAATACCGACAGGTTGTTAGGTAAGACACATATGCAACAGTTAGGTATCTTTATTTCGAAACGTTTCGCCTACACAGTAGGCTTCTTCAGTCGAGTACAGAAAAGTTGATAGAAGCAGAAGATACTTGAAGACGATGTAATCAGTCCATCACCCTTGAAGTTTTGAGGTGGTCAGTCCCTCAGTCTGGAGAAGAGCATTGTTCCATGGTATGATTACATCGTCTTCAAGTATCTTCTGCTTCTATCAACTTTTCTGTACTCGACTGAAGAAGCCTACTGTGTAGGCGAAACGTTTCGAAATAAAGATACCTAACTGTTGCATATGTGTATTACGAGTTATTTTTTGGTTATTGAAAGATGCATATCGTGTAGGTTTTAATTTGTTCACAAACAGTTCAATACGTAACTGGTTCACGAACATCCAATCATCTTGTAACAACAAAAATAATCCAATACCTAATTACTTCCATACATTTTTGCCCACAGATCTTCTGACTGTTTTATCCAACTGGTTCACAACACTCGATTACATAACTGGTCCACGAACATCCAGTCATAATTTACCTGCTTCACAAATATTCTGTTATATCATAACTGGTCCATAAACACTCCGCCATAGCATAAATGATCTACAAACATTGAACATTAAAATGGTATAAAATACCGACAGATTGTTAGGTAAGACACATATGCAACAGTTAGGTATCTTTATTTTGAAACGTTTCCCCTACACAGTAGGCTTCTTCAGTCGAGTACAGAAAATTTGATAGAAGCAGAAGATACTTGAAGACGATGTAATCAGTCCATCACCCTTAAAGTTTTGAGGTGGTCAGTCCCTCAGTCTGGAGAAGAGCATTGTTCCGTTGTCTGAAACAATATGAAGTTGAAGTGACAGAATCGGGCCTTATATAGTGCCAGGAGGTGAGACGTAGGTTGATTTGGGAGGGCAGGTCCCTCTCAAACCCAGCCGTTCTCACTATTAGAGGTTGTCGAAGTAGATGGTCTGTACCAAGATACCCTTGTGTTGCATATGTGTCTTACCTAACAATCTGTCGGTATTTTATACCATTTTAATGTTCATTCTGTCAGACACTGCAACACAAGGGTATCTTGGTACAGACCATCTACTTCGACAACCTCTAATAGTGAGAACGGCTGGGTTTGAGAGGGACCTGCCCACCCAAATCAACCTACGTCTCACCTCCTGGCACTATATAAGGCCCGATTCTGTCACTTCAACTTCATATTGTTTCAGACAACGGAACAATGCTCTTCTCCAGACTGAGGGACTGACCACCTCAAAACTTTAAGGGTGATGGACTGATTATATCGTCTTCAAGTATCTTCTGCTTCTATCAAATTTTCTGTACTCGACTGAAGAAGCCTACTGTGTAGGCGAAACGTTTCAAAATAAAGATACCAAACTGTTGCATATGTGTCTTACCTAACATATACAAACATTGTTTAAACTGGACCGGATAAACAGAATCGGTCAAATCCTAGAGGTGTTTGGAACAACAAGACTAGAAAATAATTAATACATTCACGAATACAAGACAAGGCTATAACAGTGTCACAGCTAAAGCCATGGACATGAGCAAAAGCGCTTCAGCTGCACCTTTGGATACCAATAAAAGCATAGCAACAACACTCCTGGATATCAACAATAGCCTTACTGATACACACCCGTGGACGCCGAATGTCACAGTTACAAATATATTATATATATATATATATATATATTATATATACATATCTATATATATATATATATATATATGCAAAACAACCACTCTGAAAGAATAGAGAAATTCCAAGCGCTTGCGTGACTACTCACATTATCAAGGAACTATGATAATGAGTAGTCACGAAAGCGCTTGGAATTTCTCTATTCTTTCACAGTGGTTGTTTTGCATATTCTGAAATCACCTGTTTACTGTGATCTTATTGCATATACATATACATATATATATATATATATATATATATATATATATATATATATATATATATATATATATATATATATATATATATATATATATATATATATATATATATATATATATACATATATATACATATATATACATATATATATATATACATACATATATATATATATACATATATATATATATATATATATATATATATATATATATATATATATATAAATATATATATATATATATATATATATATATAGTGTGTGTGTGTGTGTATGTCTGTGTGAGTGTGTCTGTATCTCGTGCCGAATAGGTAAAACATGCAATTTTGGCTTAAATAGCAACGCTTTTCTGGTCGAATAAGTCAAGCGAGAATTTGAGTATGCAATAATTTCGCAAAAATCATTCTGAACCTAACGAAAAAAATATATTTAATTCTGGTTGTTTATTATTAAATTATTGTAAACTTGTCTAAAATATATTTAGTTGGATTAGGGTAAATTAAATTGCACTTGTTATAATAAGGTTAGGTAAGTTTTCTAAGGTTCTTTTGGTACAAAATTGTTATTTTTTACATTAACATAAATGAAAAAAAATATCTTTAAACGTAAAAGAGAAAATTTTAGAAAGAACTAAATTTTAAACAAGTTTTTGCTAATTGACCAATTTTACCTATTCGGAACGACATTATATATACATATATATATATATATATATATATATATATATATATATATATATATACATATATATATATATATATATATTTTATTTTATTTTTATTATCACACCGGCCGATTCCCACCAAGGCAGGGTGGCCCGAAAAAGAAAAACTTTCACCATCATTCACTCCATCACTGTCTTGCCAGAAGGGTGCTTTACACTACAGTTTTTGAACTGCAACATTAACATCCCTCCTTCAGAGTGCAGGCACTGTACTTCCCATCTCCAGGACTCAAGTCCGGCCTGCCGGTTTCCCTGAATCCCTTCATAAATGTTACTTTGCTCACACTCCAACAGCACGTCAAGTATTAAAAACCATTTGTCTCCATTCACTCCTATCTAACACGCTCACGCATGCCTGCTGGAAGTCCAAGCCCCTCGCACACAAAACCTCCTTTACCCCCTCCCTCCAACCCTTCCTAGGCCGACCCCTACCCCGCCTTCCTTCCACTACAGACTGATACACTCTTGAAGTCATTCTGTTTCGCTCCATTCTCTCTACATGTCCGAACCACCTCAACAACCCTTCCTCAGCCCTCTGGACAACAGTTTTGGTAATCCCGCACCTCCTCCTAACTTCCAAACTACGAATTCTCTGCATTATATTCACACCACACATTGCCCTCAGACATGACATCTCCACTGCCTCCAGCCTTCTCCTTGCTGCAACATTCATCACCCACGCTTCACACCCATATAAGAGCGTTGGTAAAACTATACTCTCATACATTCCCCTCTTTGCCTCCAAGGACAAAGTTCTTTGTCTCCACAGACTCCTAAGTGCACCACTCACTCTTTTTCCCTCATCAATTCTATGATTCACCTCATCTTTCATAGACCCATCCGCTGACACGTCCACTCCCAAATATCTGAATACGTTCACCTCCTCCATACTCTCTCCCTCCAATCTGATATTCAATCTTTCATCACCTAATCTTTTTGTTATCCTGATAACCTTACTCTTTCCTGTATTCACCTTTAATTTTCTTCTTTTGCACACCCTACCAAATTCATCCACCAATCTCTGCAACTTCTCTTCAGAATCTCCCAAGAGCACAGTGTCATCAGCAAAGAGCAGCTGTGACAACTCCCACTTTGTGTGTGATTCTTTATCTTTTAACTCCACGCCTCTTGCCAAGACCCTCGCATTTACTTCTCTTACAACCCCATCTATAAATATATTAAACAACCACGGTGACATCACACATCCTTGTCTAAGGCCTACTTTTACTGGGAAAAAATTTCCCTCTTTCCTACATACTCTAACTTGAGCCTCACTATCCTCGTAAAAACTCTTCACTGCTTTCAGTAACCTACCTCCTACACCATACACTTGCAACATCTGCCACATTGCCCCCCTATCCACCCTGTCATACGCCTTTTCCAAATCCATAAATGCCACAAAGACCTCTTTAGCCTTATCTAAATACTGTTCACTTATATGTTTCACTGTAAACACCTGGTCCACACACCCCCTACCTTTCCTAAAGCCTCCTTGTTCATCTGCTATCCTATTCTCCGTCTTACTCTTAATTCTTTCAATTATAACTCTACCATACACTTTACCAGGTACACTCAACAGACTTATCCCCCTATAATTTTTGCACTCTCTTTTATCCCCTTTGCCTTTATACAAAGGAACTATGCATGCTCTCTGCCAATCCCTAGGTACCTTACCCTCTTCCATACATTTATTAAATAATTGCACCAACCACTCCAAAACTATATCCCCACCTGCTTTTAACATTTCTATCTTTATCCCATCAATCCCGGCTGCCTTACCCCCTTTCATTTTACCTACTGCCTCACGAACTTCCCCACACTCACAACTGGCTCTTCCTCACTCCTACAAGATGTTATTCCTCCTTGCCCTATACACGAAATCACAGCTTCCCTATCTTCATCAACATTTAACAATTCCTCAAAATATTCCTTCCATCTTCCCAATACCTCTAACTCTCCATTTAATAACTCTCCTCTCCTATTTTTAACTGACAAATCCATTTGTTCTCTAGGCTTTCTTAACTTGTTAATCTCACTCCAAAACTTTTTCTTATTTTCAACAAAATTTGTTGATAACATCTCACCCACTCTCTCATTTGCTCTCTTTTTACATTGCTTCACCACTCTCTTAACTTCTCTCTTTTTCTCCATATACTCTTCCCTCCTTGCATCACTTCTACTTTGTAAAAACTTCTCATATGCTAACTTTTTCTCCCTTACTACTCTCTTTACATCATCATTCCACCAATCGCTCCTCTTCCCTCCTGCACCCACTTTCCTGTAACCACAAACTTCTGCTGAACACTCTAACACTACATTTTTAAACCTACCCCATACCTCTTCGACCCCATTGCCTATGCTCTCATTAGCCCATCTATCCTCCAATAGCTGTTTATATCTTACCCTAACTGCCTCCTCTTTTAGTTTATAAACCTTCACCTCTCTCTTCCCTGATGCTTCTATTCTCCTTGTATCCCATATATATGTCGTGCCGAATGCGTAAAACTGGTCAATTAGCAAGAACTCATTTAAAATTAAGTCCTTTCTGAAATTTTCTCTTATACGTTTAAAGATATATTTTTTTTCATTAATGTTAGTGTAAAAAATGTTAATTTTACACCAAAAGAATCTTAGAAAACTTACCTAACCTTGTTATAACAAGAGCAATTTATTTTATCCTAACCCAACTAAATATAGTTTAAATACGTTTACAATAATTTAGTACTAAATAAACACAATAAAACATATTTTTTTCGTTAGGTTCAGAATGATTTTGGCGAAATTATTGCATACACAAATTTTCACTTGTCCTATATGGCAAGATGAGCGTTGCTATTTAAGCCAAGATGGCAAGTTCTGCCTATTCGGCACGACATATATATATATATATATATATATATATATATATATATATATATATATATATATATATATATATATTATATATATATATATATATATATATATATATATATATATATATATATATATATATATACATACCCCAACAAAACAACCACAGCAATAGTCAACCACCAGCTCAAAAAACCTCGCATTATTGAGCACCCATCATAAATACTACAGCAGATGTGTTTGCGTCGATGCATTGCTCCCTAGAGCAATATCCCAATACTCCCCGTGATGAAGTATAAGGTGCTGGGAGGCCAACTTTACCAATACGCAGTGCTCAGAGCGATATTTTATACACTCGACAAATGGGACCAGTCACAGGATATTCCTCCTGGTTTCCTTTACCTAAATATTACCCACATAGGGAAGTATTCTTTGTGTGATGGTTGTGAATAAGTAGTTTTTAAGTGTGATTTTAGGGTTATGTGCTTTGATTATTATTGTTGTTATTAGTGTTATTATTAGTACCAGGAAGACAACCTTTCTCAAGGGTACTCACTGGGGGATATTTTCACGAACGGATGCCCCTCCTTACCCTGTGGTGGAAACAGGGACTTCCCATGGGTATTAATCCATATCCCCTCAGGTGATCCTCACCAATCCCTGGGCCACACGGAGAGGGCAAGAGAGGTGAGCATGACGGGCCAAATACCCAGACAAGGTGCTCGAAGGCTGTGCAACATCAGTCCCCGAGATATAGGGGTAGGGATAATACTGTCCCTTTGATGAGCACCCCATTGACGCATGGGTCCTGCAGCAATGGGGTCCTACTCTTCAAAACTCATTTTCTCAACTTAAAGCAGAGCAGTGCACTCTGCTGGAATCTTGCAATGTCACTACAATTGTGACATTACAAGATTCCAGCATACAAGTGGCCAGTGTCAAATTCATCTCACGCACTAGTGTCATATTATATATATTTGGTTTAGATAACCGACGTTTCGCCAGCCAGTGACTTCCCCAGTCTGTACTGGACTGAACAAGCCACTGACTTCATCAGTCTGTACTGGACTGAACAAGCCACTGACTTCATCAGTCTGTACTGGACTGAACAAGCCACTGACTTCATCAGTCTGTCCTGGACTGAACAAGCCACTGACTTCATCAGTCTGTACTGGACTGAACAAGCCACTGACTTCATCAGTCTGTACTGGACTGAACAAGCCACTGACTTCATCAGTCTGTACTGGACTGAACAAGCCACTGATTTCATCAGTCTGT
Organism: Cherax quadricarinatus; assembly: GCF_038502225.1. Lineage (NCBI taxonomy): Eukaryota > Metazoa > Arthropoda > Malacostraca > Decapoda > Parastacidae > Cherax > Cherax quadricarinatus. Next base: position 10,964,409 of record NC_091379.1, read on the forward strand.
ACTGGACTGAACAAGCCACTGACTTCATCAGTCAGTACAGGACTGAACAAGCCACTGACTTCATCAGTCTGTACTGGACTGAACAAGCCACTGACTTCATCAGTCTGTACTGGACTGAACAAGCCATTGACTTCATCAGTCTGTACTGAACTGAACAAGCCATTGACTTCATCAGTCTGTACTGGACTGAACAAGCCACTGACTTCATCAGTCAGTACTGGACTGAACAAGCCACTGACTTCATCAGTCTGTACTGGACTGAACAAGCCACTGACTTCATCAGTCTGTACTGGACTGAACAAGCCACTGACTTCATCAGTCAGTACAGGACTGAACAAGCCACTGACTTCATCAGTCTGTACTGGACTGAACAAGCCACTGACTTCATCAGTCAGTACTGGACTGAACAAGCCACTGACTTCATCAGTCAGTACTGGACTGAACAAGCCACTGACTTCACCAGTCAGTACTGGACTGAACAAGCCACTGACTTCATCAGTCAGTACTGGACTGAACAAGCCACTGACTTCATCAGTCAGTACTGGACTGAACAAGCCACTGACTTCATCAGTCAGTACTGGACTGAACAAGCCACTGACTTCATCAGTCAGTACTGGACTGAACAAGCCACTGACTTCATCAGTCAGTACTGGACTGAACAAGCCACTGACTTCATCAGTCAGTACTGGACTGAACAAGCCACTGACTTCATCAGTCAGTACTGAACTGAACAAGCCACTGACTTCATCAGTCAGTACTGGACTGAACAAGCCACTGACTTCATCAGTCTGCACTGGACTGAACAAGCCACTGACTTCATCAGTCAGTACTGGACTGAACAAGCCACTGACTTCATCAGTCAGTACTGGACTGAACAAGCCACTGACTAGCTAAACGTTTCGCATATAAAGATTCCCAGGTGTTGCACAAGCGTTTAATTTAACAAGTGTTATAAATCGCCTTACACATGCACCTCTAGTGGCCAAATGTCTATATATATACTCACTGATATTTTATCACTAATTTGTACTGAATAAGTATATTATTATTGTTATTATCACTGTAAAGTTCTTGTATTGTCGATAATCCTTCTTAAATAATAATGATTTCTTTGTAGATGAATGGTTCAGAGAACCGACATGTTGATAAATTAGACACATGTGCAACTCTTGGGTATCTTTATTGAGGAAACGTTTCGCCACACAGTGGCTTCATCAGTCCATACAAAGGAGAATCTTGAAGAACAGGAGGAGAATGAGGTAATCAGTCCCTCAACCTTGAGTCGATGTGATGGACTGACCACATCGACTCAAGGTTGAGGGACTGATTACCTCATTCTCCTCCTGTTCAAGATTCTCCTTTGTATGGACTGATGAAGCCACTGTGTGGCGAAACGTTTCCTCAATAAAGATACCCAAGAGTTGCACATGTGTCTAATTTATCAATGATTTCTTTACATTGTGTATGCAGGTATGATACACTGTTTATAGTGTAACTGTTAGTCTGGATTTGTGCTTCAGTTCCCGGAATTAAGCCTAAATGTTTTCACTCTTTCCCCCCCCCCCCACAGGCTCTGTATAATCCCTGGGGGTTTAGTTCTCCCCTATGATAAATGTAGTCGTTACGAGCGGTAATATTGATTAAAAAGCTAATACTCTGCGTGTTTTTTAGTAAGATGCCATCAGCTGTTTCAGTTTTATACGTATTGTTGCCAAGAATTGTAAAACGTCAGTAAACACCTCAAACCGCACTGAAACATCTCGAGTCGGGAGTGAGTAGGTTGTTACAAGGGCAATGGCTGGGACCTCTTTCATAATACTCACGACATTCACACAAAACATTCTACAGTAAGCATATTTCTGGGGTTTATAGACTTGAACTCCGGAACTATTTGTGTACTTAGCAATTACT
>NC_091379.1:10971319-10973819 GCF_038502225.1 Cherax quadricarinatus
GCTCTGGTGACTGCGTTTACGGTGGTATCCTGGACGGCCAGATGCAACAGGCCTTTCAAAAGTACCTTTCGTCAACATACAACTCCTTTCGTGTTGAATTTTCTACCGTTTCTCTTTACACAATGTCCCTGTTCCTATGCGATCTTTTAGGTGTGAAATGTCTCTCGGTAATTGGTGATTCATGTTATATATATATATATATATATATATATATATATATATATATATATATATATATATATATATATATATATAATGTCGTGCCGAATAGGCAGAACTTGCGATCTTGGCTTAAATAGCAACCCTCATCTTGCCATATACTACAAGTGAAAATTTGTGTATGCAAGAATTTCGCCAAAATCATTCTGAACCTAATGAAAAAAATATATTTCACTGTGTTTGTTTAGTACTAAATTATTGTAAACGTATTTAAAATATATTTAGTTGGGTTAGGCTAAAATAAATTGCTCTTATTATAATAAGGTTAGGTAAGTTTTCTAAGATGGTGCAAAATTAAAATTTTTTACATTAACATTAATGTGTATAAGAGAAAATGAAAGGACTTAATTTTAAATGAGTTCTTGCTAATTGACCAGTTTTACATATTTGGCACGACATATATTTGTATATATATATATGTGATACGAAAGGTAAAGTGTGTACTTTACCTTTCTAATTTGTTAAATTGTCATTATGGATATTAGCTCACCCCTTTGAATTCAACTACTGTTTATAATGTCAAAATGTATATAAAGTGCCTCGTATTACCTAGACTTCTAAACGAAGAATAAGAGTGATGATAAAATCAGGTGACAGTGAGGGGACGGCCTGGAAATTAGACAAACAGGAGTCATAGGTGTATCGGAGATTTCCTTAGCCTCAGATTGATAGAGGCAGATTCGTCACATAGTTTTGAGAGTGAGCATGAAAGAACTCCAAGAGACTTAAGAGGGAGTGAATTTTTGCAAGCGACAAGTTGAGAGGGGAGACCAGGAGCTAGGACTCGATCCCTGCAATTACATATAAGTATATAGGTGAGCAGAAGCACGTTCTAGCGCACACACATACACCGCAGAGGTACGATAAGGCTCTTAGAGCAAGAAGAAAGTGGACCTATTAGCAATTAGTAAAGAGGAGAGGCCAAGAGCTAAGACTAACCCCTGCAACCACAAATAGGTGAGTACACATGCACATCGGAATAAGGTACCACATGGCTCAAAAAAACAAGGTACTAGGTTCGATTCCCTGCCATGGAAAAATGTTTGAACAAAATGTCTCAACTCTACTGTCCCTACCCACCAAACAGTGAAAATAGGCACCTGTGTGTCAGCCGACTGTTCTGGGTCTTGTCTAAAATGAAGAAGAAATCGCCAGTCATGCTGGAATGTCATATCCTGTATAAGAAAATACTCCACAGAACTGGAGTATTTTCTTATACAGGATATGATATTCCAGCAAGATTTTTTGACAAAACCCACAACAATCGGCTGACACACAGGTGCCTTTTTTCACTGTTTGGTAGGTAGGGACAGCAGAGTTGAAAGAACGTGCTTGATATATATATATATATATATATATATATATATATATATATATATATATATATATATATATATATATATCTTTAAACCCCACCAAATGTGAAATAGTTTCTACCAATCAACAGATGATCCAGAATATTAGTGCCGTTTTACCAGGAGCACGAGCCATTGATCCAGCCAATAGCGCTCTCCTTGGTGCTCTTCTTGGGTCCAATGCCATCGATCTGATCCTTGAAAAAAGTCTCAAACCTCCGGACGATGGAAAGCAGGTTGAAAGACACTGACACGCACGATGCCTTCTACCTACTCACCAGGTGCCTGTCAATCCCAAAACTAACCTACTTTCTGAGATGTTCCCCAGCCTTCAGCAGTCCAAAACTCAAGGAATATGACTCTCTCCTTAAGACCATGCTAGAGAGTGTATTGAATCTTTCCCTTGAAGATGGACAGTGGTTGCAAGCCTCTCTTCCGGTCAGGCTTGGAGGGCTAGGAGTACGCAGATCCTCCCAGATTGCTCTACAAGCTTTCCTATCCTCTTCCATAGCATCAAACGAGTTGATAAGACAAATTCTTCCTGATACCCTCAGCGATTCAACAGGAATAGAAGACCCTAGCTATGCCAGTGCCATCACTGAATGGGAGACTCTTGCTGCTCCAGCACCAAATCCTAGTGCAGCACTGGCTCACAGTCAAGCTGGGATGGCCCGATCGCTGAAAATGTGCTTACCAACATGCTTAGGGCTGCAACATCAGATAGGGAGATTGCCCGTCTCCAGGCTGTGAGCGCACCTCACTCTGGGGACTTCCTCCAAACAGTTCCCATATCGGCAATGGGAACGCGACTCGACCCTAAGAACCTCCGTATTGCAGTGGCTCTGCGCCTTGCTGCCCCAATTCACACAGAATATACGTGTATTTACGGCGAAGCGCAAGCAGACCAATACGGTCTACATGGTCTT
>NC_091379.1:10981319-11011319 GCF_038502225.1 Cherax quadricarinatus
TGAATCAGTAATATCAGTATTACTAACACAAGGAAAATGAATTCAATCATGCCAAGCCAATGAGAATTACTCTGTTGCTCTTTTCTCTTTTGACTATGAGACTGGTTATAATTATGACCTTAATTTTTAAAGGGATGGAGGGGTAAGCCAGAGGAAGGCCTCGGTCAGATAACCAAAAGCTTCAGCTGCGGGACACATGACTAAGACCCGCGTCAGTAAACACTTATCCTCTATCCTGACAAACCTTACTAAACCTAACCTCTCTAGAGTAAAATTCTGTTGCACACTAGTAATCCCTTTTTAAGCGGGAGGAAATGCCAAACTAAAGAACTTGCAGAAAACCTTTCACTGTACGTTGATATTCAGTCAAGATCCTAAATTGTTAGATACACCTGAAGTCTCTTGGGCCAATACTACCTGGAAAGCAGGCGATAAAGATACAGCATAATTTACAGCTGTAAAATTCGGGAGGGATAGGTTCTAAATTTGCATAGTGATACCACTATCTACGAAAGCAAGAGACTTGGAGGGCGATACAAAATATTCTCAATAAAAAACAGGAGTGCAATGCGTACACTGAAAAATATCAAATGTAAAGGGACCGAGACTATTCACCACCTTCATACCAGAAGCTCTGCAAGCATTGCAAAATACCCTCAATGAAGAAAAAAAATAATACATTGCGTATTCCAAGAGAGAACTCACTAAGTGCAAAGATACACACACATGTAAACAGCCTCCTTAAAGATACACACACATGTAAACAGCCTCCTTAAAGATACACACACATGTAAACAGCCTCCTTAAAGATACACACACATGTAAACAGCCTCCTTAAAGATACACACACATGTAAACAGCCTCCTTAAAGATACACACACATGTCAACAGCCTCCTTAAAGATACACACACATGTAAACAGCCTCCTTAAAGATACACACACATGTAAACAGCCTCCTTAAAGATACACACACATGTCAACAGCCTCCTTAAAGAAACACACACATGTAAACAGCCTCCTTAAAGATACACACACATGTAAACAGCCTCCTTATATACCTAAAACTGTGTACTAACTCCCCATCAGCTCTCTTTAAGAGAAAACTTTACAACTTTAAGTCAAGCTGGACTGAGAAATGATAAGGTGATACCCGTTGATAAATCAGACACATATGCAACACTTGGGTATCTATAATGATACCCAAGTGTTGCACATGTCTAATTTATCAACAAGGTGATACCTACAAGGTGATATCTACAAGGTGATATCTACAAGGTGATATCTACAAGGGGATACCTACAAGGGGATACCTACAAGGTGATATCTACAAGGTGATACCTACAAGGTGATATCTACAAGGTGATACCTACAAGGGGATATCTACAAGGTGATACCTACAAGGTGATACCTACAAGGTGATACCTACAAGGTGATATCTACAAGGTGATACCTACAAGGGGATACCTACAAGGTGATATCTACAAGGTGATATCTACAAGGTGATACCTACAAGGTGATATCTACAAGGTGATATCTACAAGGGGATACCTACAAGGTGATACCTACAAGGTGATATCTACAAGGGGATACCTACAAGGTGATATCTACAAGGTGATATCTACAAGGTGATATCTACAAGGGGATATCTACAAGGTGATACCTACAAGGTGATACCTACAAGGTGATACCTACAAGGTGATACCTACAAGATGATACCTACAAGGTGATACCTACAAGGTGATACCTACAAGGTGATACCTACAAGGTGATACCTACAAGGTGATACCTACAAGGTGATACCTACAAGGTGATACCTACAAGGTGATACCTACAAGATGATACCTACAAGGTGATACCTACAGGATGATACCTACAAGGTGATACCTACAAGATGATACCTACAAGGTGATACCTACAAGATGATACCTACAAGGTGATACCTACAAGGTGATACCTACAAGATACCTACAAGGTGATACCTACAAGGTGATACCTACAAGGTGATACCTACAAGGTGATACCTACAAGATACATACAAGGTGATACTTACAAGATGATACCTACAAGGTGATACCTACAAGATGATACCTACAAGGTGATACCTACAAGGTGATACCTACAAGGTGATACCTACAAGGTTATATATACAAGGTGATACCTACAAGGTGATACCTACAAGGTGATACCTACAAGGTGATATCTACAAGGTGATATCTACAAGGTGATACCTACAAGGTTATATATACAAGGTGATACCTACAAGGTGATATCTACAAGGTGATACCTACAAGGTGATACCTACAAGGTGATATCTACAAGGTGATACCTACAAGGTTATATATACAAGATGATACCTACAAGGTGATACCTACAAGATGATACCTACAAGATGATACCTACAAGGTGATACCTACAAGATGATACCTACAAGGTGATACCTACAAGATGATACCTACAAGGTGATACCTACAAGATGATACCTACAAGGTGATACCTACAAGGTGATACCTACAAGGTGATACCTACAAGATGATACCTACAAGGTGATACCTACAAGGTGATATCTACAAGGTGATACCTACAAGGTGATACCTACAAGATGATACCTACAAGGTGATACCTACAAGGTGATACCTACAAGGTGATACCTACAAGGTTATATATACAAGGTGATACCTACAAGGTGATACCTACAAGGTGATATCTACAAGGTGATATCTACAAGGTGATATCTACAAGGTGATACCTGTAATAAAGTTGGTAGAATTACCGACAATATGTAAAGTAAAAGGACACAAGTGCAACTAATGTGACATTTATTGTGGCAACGTTTCGCTCTCCAGGAGCTTTATCAAGCCATTACAAACAATACATGGACACAGAGGGTATATAAAGGCTCAGAGTGAGGTGAATACTAGTGAGGTACCATTTCGATGTTCACTAGTGGTAGTAGTAGTAGTAGTAGTAGTAGTAGTGGTAGTGACAAAAGTAATACAATATGGTAGAGCAATTAATTCGTACATGAGTAAAAGGATATAAAAGCTATTACTTGGGTAACATAAAAATAGGTTGGACAAATATAAACTGGAATGAGGCAGCTTGTTTCAGTGTTCACTCTCTGTGCTTTGTGTAGTATAACAGGAGAGACTATGTGATGGCAGGGTTTACTGTTTTCAGGAGGATTCTTGCTAAGACTTCGGAGATGGTGAAGCTGCCGTTTGTTTAATTGTATTCGAAACAGCGATCAGTGCTGATTCAAGGCACTTGCGTGTGCGGAAAATAGTTTCTTTTATCACTAATTGGGCGTCTCTGAATTTCATAAGATGAATGGTGGAATTTCGGTGTTGTACACAGGCGTTGTTTAAGTTGTCGTTCCTACATGCGTATATGTGTTCATTGGTACTTTCACAAGCTAACACCAGAGTCGCCATCGCTTCTACCACTTCAATAAAGGATCTAACCAGGACAAAACCCAAGCACCACGAACCAGTCAATGCAGGAGTTTACACTATACCCTGTGGAGGCTGTGACAAGATCTACGTAGGTGAAACAGCAAGAAACCTTGACACCCGCCTCAATGAACACATATACGCATGTAGGAACGACAACTTAAACAACGCCTGTGTACAACACCGAAATTCCACCATTCATCTTATGAAATTCAGAGACGCCCAATTAGTGATAAAAGAAACTATTTTCCGCACACGCAAGTGCCTTGAATCAGCACTGATCGCTGTTTCGAATACAATTAAACAAAACAACGGCAGCTTCACCATCTCCGAAGTCTTAGCAAGAATCCTCCTGAAAACAGTAAACCCTGCCATCACATAGTCTCTCCTGTTATACTACACAAAGCACAGAGAGTGAACACTGAAACAAGCTGCCTCATTCCAGTTTATATTTGTCCAACCTATTTTTATGTTACCCAAGTAATAGCTTTTATATCCTTTTCCTCATGTACGAATTAATTGCTCTACCATATTGTATTACTTTTGTCACTACCACTACTACTACTACTACTACTACCACTAGTGAATATCGAAATGGTACCTCACTAGTATTCACCTCACTCTGAGCCTTTATATACCCTCTGTGTCCATGTATTGTTTGTAATGGCTTGATAAAGCTCCTGGAGAGCGAAACGTTGCCACAATAAATGTCACATTAGTTGCACTTGTGTCCTTTTACTTTACAAGGTGATATCTACAAGGTTATATATACAAGGTGATACCTACAAGGTGATACCTACAAGGTGATATCTACAAGGTGATACCTACAAGGTTATATATACAAGGTGATACCTACAAGGTGATACCTACAAGGTTATATATACAAGGTGATACCTACAAGGTGATACCTACAAGGTGATACCTACAAGATGATACCTACAAGATGATACCTACAAGGTGATACCTACAAGGTGATACCTACAAGGTGATACCTACAAGATGTGGAAAAAAGACACTTTATTAAGGGAAACGTTTCGCCACGAGCGGCTTCTTCAGTCGTTACATTAGTCCGAAACGTTTCCTTCAATATATGTCCTGAACTATACACGTGTCTTTTTTCCGCGTCAAGCTGGACTGTGGTGCCTACCTTGGACTGCTTACTGCCAGCACCAACAACCTATCTAACCATCAACTAGCAACCCCAGATGTAAACCAAGCAGCGTAGGGGCGATTATTCTTCCTTAACCATCTACAGATACGATTGTATTCTATACTTATCGCATATACATCAAGGAATACATTTACAATGTCTGTGGGAAGGAGTCATACAGTTCAAAAGGAATGGAAGGAAGGAAGGAAGGAAGGAAGGAAGGAAGGAGAGTGTAATTCAGTGAGGGTGAAGTTAGCTTCCTTGATATAGTCTCTCAACATGTACTCTCGACACGGACTCTCGACACGGACTCTCGACACGGACTCTCGACACGGACTTTTTTTCAGCAAAAATCCTCTCTTTCACAACCTTCAGTGGAAAGCGCCTTCATGCATGCGAAGGGCTCTTGATCCGAGGAGTTGGGAGCTACCCTCCTCTTCCTCTCATTAAGTCTGATTTCCTCCTATTCCCAGGCGCTGCTCGACCCGACGGGTTTAGCAATTTTTTCATGAAAAATATATATAATAATTCTTCTTACCGTCTAGAGTTCTTTTTCTTTACTAGAGTTCTATTTATAAAGTGGAAAAGTTCTTTTCTAGACAAGTTCTTTTCTAGACAAGTTCTTTTCTAGACAAATTTTTTTTGTCTAGAGATGTTCTTCCTGCTTCTTTTCTAGAGAAGTTGCCCTGGTTCTTGTCTAGAGAAGTTCTTCTGGTTCTTGTCTAGAGAAGTTCTTCTGGTTCTTGTCTAGAGAAGTTGTTCTGGTTCTTGTCTAGAGAAGTTGTCCTGGTTCTTGTCTAGAGAAGTTGTCCTGGTTCTTGTCTAGAGAAGTTGTCCTGGTTCTTGTCTAGAGAAGTTGTCCTGGTTCTTGTCTAGAGAAGTTGTCCTAGTTCTTGTCTAGAGAAGTTGTCCTGGTTCTTGTCTAGAGAAGTTGTCCTAGTTCTTGTCTAGAGAAGTTGTCCTAGTTCTTGTCTAGAGAAGTTGTCCTGGTTCTTGTCTAGAGAAGTTGTCCTAGTTCTTGTCTAGACAAGTTGTCCTGGTTCTTGTCTAGAGAAGTTGTCCTAGTTCTTGTCTAGAGAAGTTGTCCTAGTTCTTGTCTAGAGAAGTTGTCCTAGTTCTTGTCTAAAGAAGTTGTCCTGGTTCTTTAGAGAAGTCCTGGTTCCTGTCTAGAGAAGTTGTCCTGGGTCTTGTCTAGAGAAGTTGTCATGGTTCCTGTCTAGAAAGTTCTCCTGCTTCTTGTCTAGAGAAGTTGTCCTGGTTCTTGTCTAGAGAAATTGTCCTGGTTCTTTAGAGAAATTGTCCTTGTTCTTGTCTAGAAAAGTTGTTCTGCTGCTTGTCTAGAGAAGTTCTTCTGTTCTTCCCTGGAGAAGTTCTCCTCCTTGTCTAGAGTTCTCCCACATCTCGCTATACTAATGAAAAAAATCTCAATTTTGGGGGGGTAAATTCCTCGCTTAGCGACAACCAGAATTACCTTCGAAGGATCAGAAATTTTTGTCCAAATATTGATTCGCCTGGAAGTGGAGATGGACTGGAAATCTCAAAAAAAAAATTCTCTTTCACTATATGTAAAAAATTTCAAAATGTTGAACGCTGAATCATATCATTGATGACATGCAATGCAGTCATGTCGACGACTAACCTATGGGGTTATTGAAGCTAAAACCTTGGGTAGATTCAAAGTTAGGTTAGATAGATACATGAGTGAGAGGAGTTGGATTTGAATGGGTCGGGTAAATACTTTTGTTAGTGGGTTTGCGTTTAAGAAGGACTTGCCTGGTATGGGCCAATAGGCCTGCTACAGTGTCCCATCTTAACGTTCTTATGACACACAGATCTCAGCCTTTGTTAGCCTACTCGGCAGATTGTTCCACTCATCAACAACTCTCCATGACTGTTCTTTACCTCCTTCAAGACTTCAATGATCTTCAACTCCAAGGTTGAGGGACTGATTGCCACTGGTTGGCGAAACGTCTACAAAAAAAGGTTACCCTGATGTTATACATGTGTCTAATTCAACAACAACTCTGAAAACCAGTACTTACCTACGTTCTTTCTAAATGTAAATTTATCCAATTTAAATCCATTATTTCTGGTTCTTGATTCGACATCCTCAGTACTTTATATCATTTGGGTATCTTTATTGTGGAAACGTTTCGCCAACTAGTGGCTTCCTCAGTCCAATACAGAGAAGCATAATTGAAGATCAGATTGAGTTAGGGACTGATTACTTCAAGCTCCTGATCTTCAACCATCAGTATTGGACTAAGGAAGCGAATGGTTGGAGTAACGTTCCTACAGTAAAAATACCCAAGTGTTGGAGAAGTGTCTAATTCATCCCAACCGATTTTAAAGCCTGTTTTTCCAGCCTCCCATGCACTTCAAGTACGAGGAAATCTTTCAAGACCCTCCGAATTGTAAACAGAGATGTGAACTACCTCAGCCTCTGCGTATTAGATTAGGACCGAAGCTTTCCTGTTGACTCATAATTTGGTGAGTGAGTTACAGGTCCCGGTGGGAGGGGGAGCAAGACCGACACTTCTGCAAACACAAGCCGGGCAAAAAATCCTGCTCCAATATGTTCCTTGATTTCTGGTGTGAGCGACGCTGTCTCCGACCCACTCAGTGAACCAACGCCATCTCATTCCTCATACTAGGTGGTAAGCTGGTTCCTTCATGCCACCTACGTATGTGTACCCCAACATATACCCTAGAAAGACACACATGCGGTACCTTGAACATGTATTAGGAAGACGTTTCGCCATCCAGTGACTAATGAAACTTAATAAATTAATTTGTTAGCTCGTGTCTTTCTTGCATACTTGAGGGTGTTAGCTACAAATTATAGCCCCATAAAAACACTGCGGGGAGAAACGTCTGGTTAATAAATGTTAATATCCTCGATATTAATAAAATGCTGAGGATAAGCAAGACACATGGTAAAATGAACACAGATGTTGTACAATGCGATCCTTTACTGACAACGTTTCGCCCGCACAGTGGGCTTTATAAAGCCACAAACAGATCTGAGAACTGGAATGGTGATACCGGCAAGATGTGTGAAGACACCTATGTACATATAGATAATTGGTTCAGAGAACCAATGTAGCCACTGTGTGGCGAAACGTTTTCTCAATAAAGATACCCAAGTGTTGCGCTTGTGTCTAATTTATCTACACTTATGTCCAGTTCAGGACATTTTTTGGGGAGAGTGACGAGGATAGTGAAATTTGGAGAATGATTATTATATGAGAGAGCATTCTTCCCCATGGCTAGGTAGGTTAGGTTCGCCAGGAAACAGGACAAGTATTTCCTAACGCGTGTCGTAGTCATGTGATCAAGGAACTCATTGTTACGGATTCGGAGTGCATGAAGAAAATAGCCTATAATTACACCACGTTCGGTTTTGGTACCGTATTGAAAGTAGATGTGAAGAAAATCGTGTTGGTTGGCAGGTTTTCGATAGATTTGAAAACGAAGTTCTTGGTCCGCTTTGCAAAGGAGAACACCAAAGAAAGGAAGCGTGTTGTCAACCTCTGGATTGAGGGTTCAACTTGGTTGAGCTTGTGTTGGAGAGCTTGAACGTTGTAGCTTCTGGGAGTTATGATAAGAATCCATTCAACATAACGGAGCCTGGTGACCGAAGAGGGAATACACACAAATCGCTCGGCTTCCAGTACGGCAGTACGGCACTAAGTGGGGATGTGATAAATGGATTAGAAAATCGACATGTTGAAGAATAAGATACTTTTGCAACATATGGGAATCTTTATTCTGGAAACATTTCATACGGCACAGCCACGCTGGTGTGGGATTCAATGGTAAAAACCTGCATTTGTGGTCACAGTGGTGGCCCATGCTAAGCTTCCTATGGTGTACAGTAATAAATCTTGTTAAATGTACCTTATTAGAGCCAGCTGATCCAGTGGTTATCGCACTGGCCTGTGCGAGTTATACTTGCCATAGGTTCAAACCTCATCTGTTCCCTGATTTGCTGCAGATCTTAACATTTCGTTTGATTTCTGTGCTTTCTTGAGCGTTGGCGGCTCCGTGCTGGTGCTCTGTGCTGGTGCTCCGTGCTGGTGCTCCGTGCTGGTGCTCCGTGCTGGTGCTCCGTGCTGGTGCTCCGTGCTGGTGCTTCGTGCTCAAAGACAGTATAATTTAAATACTCTATTTCTCATCAAGTTTTTGCTTTCTATTAGTGTTCCTCTATTATTTTGAATCCCCTGTTACGATACGATATCAGTCTTCCGTCTGGCATCGTATCGAAAGCCTCCTTACAGTCAACAAAAGTGAAATCTGTCCGACCGTCCTCTTTCCTGTCCGTTCTCGGAAAGACAGTCACAAATTTCTATAGGATCCAGGAGACAGGAATGTCACTCTCTAAATCCATGTTGTTCTTCAAAGAACAAAAAGGTACAATACCGTGACTGGAACAATATCGTGACTGGAACAATAAACAAAGTGTAAATGGTCGAAATAGGACCGAAATGTCTTCGTAAGCTCCTTTCTCTTATGTGCGTGTTATTTGTGTAATGTTCTTCGTTCATCTCTCTCTCTCTCTCTCTCTCTCTCTCTCTCTCTCTCTCTCTCTCTCTCTCTTTGTGATATATCTTCTTAAGAGAAGAAATCATCACTCTCCTGGGGTATTGGTCAGGTCATGATTCAGTAGCTGCAGTCTGGCTGTCTTATTCAAAACTGGAATTAAGTTCGCTGTTTCTCAAACATTCGTAAGTTATCCTGCCTTTGCCTTGAAGACCTGAACCCGAGGTCTGGCTCAGGGCTGTCGTCCCTTCCCTCAGAATCCACTGCGATAGATTAATCCTTTTGATGTGTGAAAATCCATCGGCAGTTGCTTTACACCCTTCACATGATATTTGCCTCTTTGGGAGTTCTAATTCGCTTTCTCTTTCCTCTTTCTTGTTTTGGTGGAAGGTCTTGTGTTTCTGGACTCAGGAAAATTTTGTTAAGTTGTTTGTATGTTTAATAGGTCACTTTGTCTATGTAAGGTTATAATGGATCTTTCATAGGTATTTCCATGATTATGATACTGCGGTATAATTTTAGTTCAGGTGTGTGTGTGTGTGTGTGTGTGTGTGTGTGTGTGTGTGTGTGTGTGTGTGTGTGTGTGTGTGTGTGTGTGTGTGTGTGTGTGTGTGTGTGTGTGTGTGTGCTGTGTTGTGTGTGTGTGTGTATTGTGTGTTGCTTGTGTGTGTGTGTGTTGTGCGTGTGTGTGTGTGTGTTGTGTGTGTGTGTTGTGCGTGTGTGTGTGTGTTGTGTGTGTGTGTTGTGCGTGTGTGTGTGTGTTGTGTGTGTGTGTTGTGTGTGTGTGTTGTGTGTGTGTGTGTGTGTGTGTGTTGTGTGTGTGTGTGTGGTGTGTGTGTGTTGTGTGTGTATTGTGTGTGTGGTGTGTGTATTGTGTGTGTGTGTGTTGTGTGTGTGTGTTGTGTGTGTGTGTGTGTTGTGTGTGTGTGTGTTGTGTGTGTGTGTGTGTTGTGTGTGTGTTGTGTGTTGTGTGTTGTGTGTTGTTGTGTGTTGTGTGTGTTGTTGTGTGTGTTGTTGTGTGTATTGTTGTGTGTGTTGTTGTGTGTATTGTTGTGTGTGTTGTTGTGTGTGTTGTTGTGTGTGTATTGTGTGTGTTGTGTGTGTGTATCGTGTGTGTTGTGTGTGTATCGTGTGTGTTGTGTGTGTGTATCGTGTGTGTGTTGTGTGTGTATTGTGTGTGTGTATTGTGTGTGTGTGTATTGTGTGTGTGTGTATTGTGTGTGTGTGTATTGTGTGTGTGTGTGTGTGTGTGTGTGTGTGTGTGTATGTGTGTGTGCACTCATCTAGTTGTGCTTGCAGGGGTCGATTCACAGCTCCTGGCCCTCCTCTTCACTGGTCGCTACTAGATCACTCTCCCTGCTCCATGAGCTTTATCATACCTCTTCTTAAAGCTATGTATGGATCCTGCCTCCACTACATTGTGTATGTTAAATACCAAACACAAAAGTGATGAAAATGCTTAAATACGAGAGTAAACGTGTGTTAGCTGCATCAGCCTTGAAGGCGGATGCTTGTAAAGTTTGTAATGGATAAAGACACACTTGGGTTGAGACGAACAATGGGAAGCTGAGAGCAAATGTTTCACGAGACAAAAGAAGCCTTGAATGAGTGCTCAAACACAACGAGAGGGATCCATGAGTGTGTTCTGCTACGTTGGAACACATAGGGAAAACCTTGAGTATTCAGTGACAGTGTAACACTGAGGAGCTGCGAGTGTTTCTTTCACGTTGCAACGCATGATGGCTGACTCACAGAGGAACACAGGAAACACTTGGATGCACAGTGGAATGCCTTCGATTAGAGTTCATTTACGGTTGATCATACAGAAGAACCTTGAACTGTTGAACACCGATCGAACACCAATAGAAGCCATGTCCTGTGCCGTGTCCCGTAGCTCGCTGGTAGCCCATTCAGCTCACAAATCAAGTTCCGAAGTTTGATTCCCGGTACAGGTGTAATCACTGGGGCGTGTTTCCCTAAGACACCTGCTGTCCCTGTTTACCTAACAGTCAGTAGGTACCTGGATGTTAGCTGACTGATGTGGGTCGCATCCCGGGGACAAAATTGAGCTAAGTTGCGGGAAATGCTATGCATAACCAGGGGCTTTCTATATAGTGTGTTACTGATGTCAGCTTTTGTCTGTGTACATTGTAACATGTACTTGTGGAAATAAAGAGAGGATGAGCCTTATCCAAGGGATATCCATACCCCTTGGAGGTATGGGAAGCAAATAATGCGGGTATGGGGACCAAATAATGGGTCATGGGACTATCAGCTGTTCTGTTGCTAGCTAATATGTAAACTAAAACCAAGCTACTGACATCTTTTTAAGTCATACTAGTACTTAATAGCACTGGTGGTGGTGGTGCTGATTTGCACAGTCTGGCATAAGGGGTACGGGTACATACTGATAAGTCAATGAGGTCTGTAATATTAAAACTATTAAGTACCCCTGTGGCTTGTGTGTTAAGCCACAGTGCAACACAGAAAGGGAAACTAGAGGAAGTTTTCAACCACACTGGAGCACATAGAGTGCTGAACCACAGTGGGACACACAACAGAAGAGGTACGTAGAGTGCTGAACCACAGTGGGACACACACAACAGAAGAGGAACGTAGAGTGCTGAACCACAGTGGGACACACACAACAGAAGAGGAACGTAGAGTGCTGAACCACAGTGGGACACACACAACAGAAGAGGAACGTAGAGTGCTGAACCACAGTGGGACACACACAACAGAAGAGGAACGTAGAGTGCTTAACCACTGTGGGACACACACACAGCAGAAGAACGTAGAGTGCTTAACCACAGTGGGACACACACAACAGAAGAGGAACGTAGAGTGCTGAACCACAGTGGGACACACACAACAGAAGAGGAACGTAGAGTGCTGAACCACAGTGGGACACAAACAACAGAAGAGGAACGTAGAGTGCTTAACCACAGTGGGACACACACAACAGAAGAGGAACGTAGAGTGCTGAACCACAGTGGGACACACAACAGAAGACGAACGTAGAGTGCTGAACCACAGTGGAACACACAACAGAAGAGGAACGTAGAGTGCTGAACCACAGTGGGACACAAACAACAGAAGAGGAACGTAGAGTGCTTAACCACAGTGGGACACACACAACAGAAGAGGAACGTAGAGTGCTGAACCACAGTGGGGCACACAACAGAAGAGGAACGTAGAGTGCTTAACCACAGTGGGACACACAACAGAAGAGGAACGTAGAGTGCTTAACCACAGTGGGACACACAACAGAAGAGGAACGTAGAGTGCTGAACCACAGTGGAACACACAACAGAAGAGGAACGTAGAGTGCTTAACCACAGTGGGACACGATCTAATAGTTTTGACAGGAAGATCTTCGTGCATCAAAGTCAAATTGATTTAGATTATGTAGTTGATGTTTCCCCATGAAGTCAACAATTTGGTGTCGCCTCACCTTACACGGATTTTGTGTGATATTAGTGCTTTCAGGCCGTAAGCCTTTGTTACTGCCCCTGCTGTCCTCTTGGTGAGAAACGTCCTCTTTGTAGAAAACGTCCTCTTGGTGCAAAACGTCCTCTTGGTGCAAAACGTCCTCTTGGTGCAAAACGTCCTCTTGGTGCAAAACGTCCTCTTGGTGCAAAACGTCCTCTTGGTGCAAAACGTCCTCTTGGTGCAAAACGTCCTCTTGGTGCAAAACGTCCTCTTGGTGCAAAACGTCCTCTTGGTGCAAAACGTCCTCTTGGTGCAAAACGTCCTCTTGGTGCAAAGCGTCCTCTTGGTGCAAAGCGTCCTCTTGGTGCAAATCGTCCTCTTGGTGCAAAACGTCCTCTTGGTGCAAAACGTCCTCTTGGTGCAAAACGTCCTCTTGGTGCAAAACGTCCTCTTGGTGCAAAACGTCCTCTTGGTGCAAAACGTCCTCTTGGTGCAAAACGTCCTCTTGGTGGAAAAGGCTATTTCTACACATTTAAGCACTCCTGATTCCTGGCGAGCTTAAGCTTCTCGCCTCTAAGCTCTCTTGCTAATGGCACTTTGCATTTCAATACAAATAACACATTGCAGGAATCACAGTCAGGCGTTGCACGTGTGGAAATGTTATTTATTTCCCTTTCTAAATATGTGACGAAGATTGCAAAAGTGACATTAAAACAATATCAAAGATGGTCGACACAAACCCATACCATTATAGTACGCTTCTCACTTAGCGACGAATTCGTTTACCAATTTGGTCTTAGGAATGGAACTCCGTTAAGTGAGGAGAGCCTGTATTAAAATATTTTTGCGTTTTCTCTCATTTTAGGAAGGAAGCCCAAGTTACAAACTCGAGGCACACCTTGGGACGTCGACCTCAGTTCGTCGCTCTATCCACTAAATACACACCTACATGAAAGTTAAGACACATGTGCAACATCTGGATATCTTTATTGTAGTAGACGTTTCGCCATCCAGTGGCTTTATCAATACAGATTCTAGGACATAATAGGAAGACAGTAGAACTATATACAAAAGATGAGGTAATCAGTCCCTCGGCCTTGGAGTTAGTGTTCACAGCATCGTGGTGAAGGAGAATCTGGAGCAAAGACAAGAAGACTGGCGGTTTATATAGGCGTCAGTGGAAAGGGACGGGCAGCAGACGAGGGCAAAGTCACTGGTAGGCGGGATTCCCCAGTGGAAGTAGGTCCTTCCCAAAGAGATGGGTTAGTTGCAGCAGCCGTGAAGGTCTTGTAGATGTCCTCTGAACCAAGATTCCATGATGTTGCAGTGTCTGACAAGTTGTGCAAGAAAGGTATAAAATACCGACAATATTGTCGGTATTTTATACCTTTCTTGCACACACCTACATTTTCTTAGTTTTACTCTGTTCTCTTTAGCAGAGACTCTCAGAGAGCACAAAAAATACATTTAGTGTCAGAAAATGTGGGTTGTTATATTGCTCTGCGAGTTATTGCTATCAAAGGTGAGACTTGTTGCTTGTAAAGGGCTCTCGACTGAAGGTATTTTCACGGTATTCCTTTTCGAAGGGTAGTAAAAATTCCCAAGGCTTTGGCACTGCCCCATGATTATATTGCTAATAATTTGCACATTGATGGGTTCTCATTTCGAGCATTTGCCGTTAAAGACGCTGATTTGGACCCAAATGCCCATTAAAAAATATCTTTCTTTCACGATATGATTAGATTTTCACATATTCCATTTATTTAAGGTAGAACTTAATAAAAACTCTTGCACCACAGAAAGTGTTTTTCTACCGTAATGTCTGACAGAATTAAAATATGTAGATATATGGTTCAGAAAACTCTATGTCTAATTCATCATTATTAAAATACTAGCTACTGATTCGAATCCCTTGTGTACAATACTAACATAAGCATGAAAGTCGCCTCGGTAGAAGACGCGGAAAAAGTGTCAGCAGATGTCAACAAAGTCTGCCAGTAAGCAACAGGAAATATGTTTAACGGTGACAAGTTTAAACTACTCAAACAGGAAAAGAATGAAGTCAAATGGAGTACTGTGTAATGCAGAGGTAGATTATTTTAGAAAAAGCAAAATAACAAGTAAAAGGCTTGGTTATAATAACGTAAAATGACCAGTCATACAGAAAGCACAACAAGACAAATGCTACAAAGGCCAGGGTGGTTAATAAATACTATCCTACCTAGAGAAATAATTCCAGTGGTCACACTATTCAATTCACTAGTGATCTCTTGCTTAGAATATTGCTCAGTGTAACAGATACATCAAAGCTAGAAAGTGTACGGAGATCGTTTACTGCTTGGATCATGCCAATCAATATTTAAACTAGTGGGAGCACAAGGAATTAAAATTGTACTCTCTAGGGTGAAGAAGAGATGCCCGATATTACATACCCTTAAAAGGCAAGCTTGTGTTACTGGTTATAATAACTATAAGTTTTAAAAAGGTGGAGGGGTAAGCCAGTGTAAGAGCTCAATCAGATGACCAAAAGCTCCAGACACGTGTTATCATGTGACTAAGTCCCGCGTCAGGAAACATTTGTTCTGTTTGCTGACGAATCTTACCTAACCTAACCCTATATACCCGGAATATATTTGAGGGCCAGGTGTCAAATCTATACACACGTAACAATATACTGGAGCGGGAGATATGGGAAGAACTGTAAAATAGACCTAGTGATGACATTCCGCAGATGCAACGAATCCATCAACACTACGGTGGTGACCACCTTCATCTGAGCTGAAGGACTGACAACTTCATCTAATGCCTCCAGTTTTAACGTTTTCTAATAACCTCTTGTACTGAACAGATGAAGCCACTGGCTGATAAAGCGTCTCTTTTTAGTGTTGTACACCCTTACTGCTTCCATACTGGAATCCAGTTACTGTGAGAGACTCTTGGCAAGAACTTCAGGTAAGCTGCAGATGTCTGGAATCTTCAGCCATCTAACTATTCAATACACTGGATCAGAATAGTGGCATGCTCACACCCATTCGACACAGGAAATCTGCTGGCAGAAAACCTACTGGCTCACACCAGTAGGTTCTCTGCAGTGCTACACTGAGGCTTTACTTCCTGATCGTCAACCTGACCTCAGCTACCAAGTGAAATATTCAGGAAGCAATATTCTCTTGTGCTCGATGTTCTTAAGTGAGACATATCCCCCTCCTCTCCTCTCCCATGGGCGAAACGTTATGCCAATGAACGCCTCCCTGCATTTAGTCTTCTTACTATGCAAGATGATAATTAAAATGACTGGTAACAAAGATGACTGATATGCTATCTTATCTTATTAACAGTTATTGATAACGTTCACATTTACTTTTATCATCAATGTCCACAGCTATTGTTTTTCAATAATGTCCATAGCTACTGTTGTGATTAATAGCAGCTGTCCGCAGCCACTGTTTTAAACAGTGTCATCTGCAACTGTTAGTCTTTCTTTCCGCATATACCATTTCCAGTGTCTGAAGATACTGTTGCACTCAGTGTATACATGTTACCGTTGTTCCCAATGTTCTCAGTCACTGTTGTACCCAGTGTCTGCAGCTACTGTTGTATCCAGTGAACATAAAAAGTGTCTGCATCTATTCCTGTCATCAACGTCAACATTTACTGTTATGAAGTGTGTGCAGCAACCGTTATCAACAGAATCCGCAGCTTCTCATATACCGTTTGTAAACAAAAAGCCGTGAATGAACGACGCCTCTGCCACCAGCCTGTCACCAGCCGAGGGACAGGTGTAAATAATTGCCGTATATTCCTCCCCTGGGTGGGTCCTGTCATCACCAGTCGACGATAGGGAGCAGTGGTGGTCCTTGATGCTGGCAATGGGAATGGGAACTACCCATCCCCGTTCCTCGAGTCAAATACGATTACCACCCATTCCCCAGGCGCTGGATAACAGCAAAAACAGAACAAAACTTAGTAAAAGGGTTGGCAAGAAGAGAGACGATGTTTACTTACAGACTTTACACTCAGTGGCTAGCAAAAGCTTTACCTTAAGCCAAACAACCGGCTTTTTCCTGGGAGCTTTATGACCCTGTTGGATAACAACAGTCTTGATAAGAGCACCATTACCTGCGGTTTAGTGAAGTAGTTAATGCTTTATCTAATGGCGCAGGATCATCCCATTAGAGTAGTTAATTAAGATGTACATGGTGATAATTATATGCCTAATAGAATGATAATGTATAAAATTTTCTGCGGAAGATCTATCGCCTCGTTAAAGTCTTCTTTATCGTCATTGGATATTAACAAAAATGATATTATTTTATTTACGACGCCGTTAACCCAGGATCATTTCACGGTAAAGGAAAATATTGAAGTCAACTTAAACTGGCAAGGGTTTAAATGACGTCATTAAAAACTAAATTACCAAACCAGATAAAAATTACACACACACACACACATATATATATATATATATATATATATATATATATATATATATATATATATATATATATATATATATATATATATATATATGCAAACTAACCACTGTGAAAGAGTAGTGTTCTTAGTAACCTATACATGGAATTTTTTGAAACAAGGTTACTTAACACAATCCTCCCTAATAGAGCTAAATGGTTCAGATATGTTGATGATATTTTGTGTCTTATGCCCAAGAATGTAGATATACACCATTTCCTTGTTAAATTAAATAGCTTAGCCCATTCTATAAACTTTACTGTTGAGTTTGAGGAAAATAACTCATTGCCTTTTCTAGATGTTTTAATTATTAAGGGTAATAATGAATTCAAATTTAAAATTTACAGAAAACCTACAAATAACTGTTCCTATGTCCACTATTATTCTTCGCATCAAGATAGAGTCAAACTGTCTGTTTTCTCATCAATGTTTTTGAGAGCTTTACGAATTTGTAGTCCAGAGTTCATAGATGAGGAAATATCCAAAATTTATGAAATAACTAATGATCTGAAATATCCAAGAAATGTAATTGATAAATCATTTAAAATTGCTAGAAATACTTTTTACAACCCAAAAAGGGACAACCAACCTTATTCAACTAAAAATATGTTGGTTCTCCCTTACCATGAAAACTTGGTTGATATGCCTTCTCTTGTTAAGACTTTTAATATCAAAGTTGTATTTAAAATTCTTGATACAGTAAACAAAAACTTTTGATAAAGAATTCCCCCCAAAATGCTGATGGATGTGTCTATAAGATTCCTTGTAAAATTTGCGATAAAGTTTATTACGGTCAAACTGGTAAAAGTCTCGAACTTAGATTAAAACAACATAAATATAACATTAGAACTGGACAAGATTCCAATGCTCTATTTATTCATGTGAGAGATTTTAACCATCCAATTGATTTTCAAAAAGTTGAGAAAGTTGTATCTTCGTGGGATGCGACTGTGAGGTGTGGTCTAAGCCCTTTAATTGCCTTCCTTTGATGTATTATTTTCACAGTTCCTTGACAATGTGAGTAGTCACGAAAGCACTTGGAATTTCACTACTCTTTCACTTAAACTTAAGTTCTTTCTCAAATTTTCTCTTACAAGTTTAAAGATACATCTGTTTTCATTTAAACATACAAGAGAAAATTTTAGAAAGAACTTAAGTTTAAATGAGAGAGAGAGAGAGAGAGAGAGAGAGAGAGAATTACCTATCTCTAGTTACAGTAGCAGAGTTATATGTGTGGTGTCTCGTTATCAAGAATATTCATCAATCAATTTCTTTAAATTTCCGGAGGTTGCAACTCTTCCTAATTCCTTCTCTTATGCATCCCACGGATGAACCACATTGAGGGGGATTAAATTCTACCATCCTTTTTCTACCATATTTTCCTCAGTTTGCAGCTGTTGCCTTTTCTTGTCCTTGTTGCAGCTACTTAGAAACCCTTATTTACTCTTTCATGCCCTTTCATCATGTCTTCCTTTTTCCTTCAGTCAACATGGGCAAATTTAATGTCTTCAAGATTTCCTCATAGTCCATACTGCTTAGTTCTGCCATATTGTAGCTCTTCTTAGAACATTTTCTAACTTATCTGTGCTTTTATCAGGTGTGGGAACCACACAACCACTGCATATTCCAATTTTCTAACTCATCTATGTTTTTATCAAGTGTGGGAACCACACAACCACTGCATATTCCAATTTTCTAACTTATCTATGTTTTTTAATCAGGTGTGGGCAGCACACAACCACTGCATATTCCAATTTTGCCAATATATATTGTAAACAATTTTCTTAACGCTGCACCATCCATAAATTGAGAACTATTTTATATTTTACCAGTGTAGCACACGAGTGCCTCACTGTTTCATTAAAATCGTCTGGTGACAATTTTTTGGTTAATCATTACTCCTTGATTTCTCTCTCTCTCTCTCTCTCTCTCTCTCTCTCAGAGAGAGAGAGAGAGAGAGTGAGAGAGAGAGAGAGAGAGAGAGAGAGAAATCAAGGAGTAATGATTAACCAAAAAATTGTCACCAGACGATTTTAATGAAACAGTGAGGCACTCGTGTGCTACACTGGTAAAATATAAAATAGTTCTCAATTTATGGATGGTGCAGCGTTAAGAAAATTGTTTACAATATATATTGGCAAAATTGGAATATGCAGTGGTTGTGTGCTGCCCACACCTGATTAAAAAACATAGGTTAGAAAATTGGAATATGCAGTGGTTGTGTGGTTCCCACACTTGATAAAAACATAGATGAGTTAGAAAATTGGAATATGCAGTGGTTGTGTGGTTCCCACACTTGATAAAACATAGATAAGTTAGAAAATGTTCTAAGAAGAGCTACAATATGGCAGAACTAAGCAGTATGGACTATGAGGAAATCTTGAAGACATTAAATTTGCCCATGTTGACTGAAGGAAAAAGGAAGACATGATGAAAGGGCATGAAAGAGTAAATAAGGGTTTCTAAGTAGCTGCAACAAGGACAAGAAAAGGCAACAGCTGCAAACTGAGGAAAATATGATAGAAAAAGGATGGTAGAATTTTTTCCCCCTCAATGTGGTTCATCCGTGGGATGCATTAGAGGAGGAATTAGGAAGAGTTGCAACCACCGGAAATTTAAAGAAATTGATTGATGAATATTCTTGATAACGAGACACCACACATATAACTCTGCTACTGTAACTAGAGATAGGTAATTCTCTCTCTCTCTCTCTCTCTCATACTTTCAATATTTTGTCACTCTACATTCTTCATGTGGTCTGATTTCGCTTTCTCCCATTTTTATTACATGACATTTGTCTATATTAAATTTCATCATTCATCACGCCATATCCTCTTGTGCAGATTTACAGTCATTTACATTTTTAAATTTTACACATTTTGCATTATTTGTATATTCATACAGTTTTTATTCCTTCTTGTAAATCATTTAAATAAATTAGAAACATTATTGGAGCAAGTACAGACCCTTGTGGCACCCCACTTATGACATTTCCCCATGCAGACATTTTTTTCCTTTCATAACTATTTGCATTTTTCCTTCAAATGAATATTATCTCATCCATTGCAATAATTTATCTTTATTTCCTCTTAAAATTTGTAGTTTGCAAGTTAGTCTTTCGTGAGAAACTGCATCAATTTTTTTTAATTTAGATTAATATAATCTGAATCTGCCCATCCACTTCTTTCTTGAACAATTTCCATAACTCTCAAAAACCTCAAACATTTTTCATACGCATGAATTCACATACCGAAAACTAAATTATTTACCACTTAGTGCTTCATTATTCTCCAAGAATTGAATCCATTGTAATATATTTTTTCCAGCAAATTCGTAACGTCAACAAAACCGGTCTTTTTAAATCAGAGTTTCTTAACCTTTCTACGATTTCAGACTAAAATGGACTGCTCAGTCCAGACTGTGGAAATCATCACCATCAGTGCTATTAGGTACCTGTAAGAGCTCAAAAGATGTCAGAACTTTGTTTAATTTTACGTATGGATAGCTAGCAACACAACAGCTGATAGAATAAACTTTTTTAGTAACTATTTTTAAGGTTTTCTGAGATGGCGTCCCATACACCATCACATAGGTGTATGGATACCCCTCTGTTAGGACCCGCTTGTTTGTATGGTGTTTTCTCTTACTTTTTTTAAATATAGGTACAATATGTGCCATCTTTCATATTTTTGCTAATTTTAACCTTCCCGTAGTGAAATCTTAAAAATTTCCCGAAGCGGATAACATAACTTATCTACAGATTCTTTGAAGACATAGCTATCCCGCCTGGTCGTTGATCTTCTCTCTGTTCAGCTTCTGGTATCACTGTCTACTTCCTCTTCAGTTATTTCAATATCCATTAATTCATCTGAGACTAAAATCTCTTAGGTGAAAAATATCGTCTCTTGTGAACACAGTCTGAAGGTTTTAATTCAATACTTCGTCCATTTCCTCCTCAACCTCAGTGATTTTTGCCCTCGTCAGTTATTCTTTGTATGTGTGCGTGACAGAGAAAGAGAGACAGACAGACTACACTTTCTATCATCTCCATCTCTACACAGTCTAGATAGAACTATAGCTGGCAAGACTATACTTAGTCATTATACTTCCATAGATTCTCAGATATTTTAGTCTTCACAACTTTATCTTCCATAATCTCCCATTCTCCTTCCCATGGAATTCCTTTTGCCGACCCTTTTATTTTGCTCAGTGACAGCCTGTGAACCGTGCCGCGGAATTAACCGCTGTCTGCCTTATGTATATACCATATTACCAGCAGTGCTTTAAAATCAGTTCGCTCCAGCAGTGCTTTTAATATCAGCAGTTCATTCCAGCAGTGCTTTTAATATCAGCAGTTCATTGCAGCAGTGCTTTTAACATCAGTAGTTCATTGCAGCAGTGCTTTTAACATCAGTAGTTCATTGCAGCAGTGCTTTTAACATCAGTAGTTCATTGCAGCAGTGCTAGCATGATCACTTGCACACTCAGCTCACACACTAAGGTCCAGGTGTTCGTTACGGCTGGAAACATTAGGACGTGTTTCATTAAGACACCTGCCGTCCAGTGCTCACCCATCAGTAAAATAGGTACCTGGGTGTTAGTAGACTGGTGTGGGTCGCATCCTGGGACAAAACTGACCTAATTTGCTGGAAATGCTCAACATAACAAGTGTCTTTCTATATAGTAGTATGTCATTGATGTCAGCTATGGTCTGTATACCTTGTACATGTACTTGTAGAAATAAATATTAAGAATTCCCTCCATCAGTAAAAAAACTAATTTCGTAAGTTACACATGGCACCATGAGAGAAAAAAAAAAGATCGATTTACTAATCAGAATTGGGGAAAAATAATATTTCTCGGTGAGAATGAGTACAGGTTAAAAATACAGAAAAATCTTGGTGAAAATGAGCCCAAGTTAAAAAATAAAATAACATTTGTAGGTGAAAATGAGCCCAAGTTAAAAAATAAAATAACATTTGTAGGTGAAAATGAGCCCAAGTTAAAAAATAAAATAACATTTGTAGGTGAAAATGAGCCCAAGTTAAAAAATAAAATAACATTTGTAGGTGAAAATGAGCCCAAGTTAAAAAATAAAATAACAATTGTAGGTGAAAATGAGCCCAAGTTAAAAAATAAAATAACATTTGTAGGTGAAAATGAGCCCAAGTTAAAAAATAAAATAACATTTGTAGGTGAAAATAAGCCCAAGTTAAAAAATAAAATAACATTTGTAGGTGAAAATAAGCCCAAGTTAAAAAATAAAATAACATTTGTAGGTGAAAATGAGCCCAAGTTAAAAAATAAAATAACATTTGTAGGTGAAAATGAGCCCAAGTTAAAAAATAAAATAACATTTGTAGGTGAAAATGAGCCCAAGTTAAAAAATAAAATAACATTTGTAGGTGAAAATGAGCCCAAGTTAAAAATAAAATAACATTTGTAGGTGAAAATGAGCCCAAGTTAAAAAA
Organism: Cherax quadricarinatus; assembly: GCF_038502225.1. Lineage (NCBI taxonomy): Eukaryota > Metazoa > Arthropoda > Malacostraca > Decapoda > Parastacidae > Cherax > Cherax quadricarinatus. Next base: position 11,003,838 of record NC_091379.1, read on the forward strand.
TAAAATAACATTTGTAGGTGAAAATGAGCCCAAGTTAAAAAATAAAATAACATTTGTAGGTGAAAATGAGCCCAAGTTAAAAAATAAAATAACATTTGTAGGTGAAAATGAGCCCAAGTTAAAAAATAAAATAACATTTGTAGGTGAAAATGAGCCCAAGTTAAAAAATAAAATAACATTTGTAGGTGAAAATGAGCCCAAGTTAAAAAATAAAATAACATTTGTAGGTGAAAATGAGCCCAAGTTAAAAAATAAAATAACATTTGTAGGTGAAAATGAGCCCAAGTTAAAAAATAAAATAACATTTGTAGGTGAAAATGAGCCCAAGTTAAAAATAAAATAACATTTGTAGGTGAAAATGAGCCCAAGTTAAATAGAATAATAATATTTCTTGATAAAGATGAGCACAGGTTACAAAAAATACGAGAGAGAGCTTGCGCAGAGCCCTAAAAAAGCTTTCTCCAAGCATTAGCCGGTTGAAGCGCGCTCCAAGGTGTTTGAATCCCCCGGGACTACCGCCCCCCGCCCCCCACCCCAAAAAAATATGCAAGCGGGAAGGGGAAAAAATGATGGTTGTGAAATATATATGTGCCACAACTCGCTGAAAATTTTACATTAAGCTGGTAGTGCCCTTGGCCTGCCAAGCTTAAAGCTGGAGGCTTCCTACGTGAGTAAACACTGATACTTGTATATGTAAGAAGGCTTCCTACGAGAGGAAACACTGATACTTGTATGTGTAAGGAGGCTTCCTACGAGAGGAAACAATTGTATGTGTGGAGGCTTCCTACGAGAGGAAACATAATTGTATGTGGGGAGGCTTCCTACGAGAGGAAACACTCGTACTTGTATGTGTAAGGAGGCTTCCTACGAGAGGAAACAATTGTATGTGTGGAGGCTTCCTACGAGAGGAAACATAATTGTATGTGGGGAGGCTTCCTACGAGAGGAAACAATTGTATATGTGTGTGGAGGCTTCCTACGAGAGGAAACATAGCTGTAGAAAAAGAAAAAGAAACCCTTTTCTTTGTTCCGTTGGTGATTCCTGCCTCAACTTGGCTGGGTGAGATTTGTGGACGGAGACTCGAGTCTACATCCACGAGTACTAGGTTGAAAACTCTTTAAAGCCCCTCAATGGGGCTTTAATATGCTAGGTTTCACCCACAATGTGGCTTCAGTTGCTAGTTGCTAGTGCAGGTAACATTGATGTATATGCCTTAACTGAGACGTGGTTTAATTAAAAAAGTCGGGACATGCCTGCGGAATGTCACATTCAGGGTTTTATATTGTTCCAAGTAGATAGAAGTATCGGGAAGGGGGGTGGGGTGGCATTGTATGTCCGAGATCGCTTGAACTGTTGCATAAAAACGGGTATTAAGTCTGAAGTAACACATACAGAGTCTGTTTGGATAGAATTTTCAGAGGGACATGAAAAATTAATTTTAGGTGTGATATACCGTCCCCCAAATTTAGATAGGGACCAAGGGAGACTACTATGGGAGGAAATTGTTAAGGCCAAAAGGCACGATAATGTAGTAATTCTAGGAGACTTTAACTTTAGTCATATTGATTGGAATTTCTTGACTGGGAATTTAGAATCATACGACTTCTTAGAAGTAGTTCAGGATTGTTTTTTGAAGCAGTTTGTGACAGAACCTACAAGGGGTAATAACCTGTTTGACTTAGTTCTGGCAAACAATGAATCCCTTGTTAATAATTTAGAAGTTTCAGAGGAACTGGGTGCTAGCGACCACAAATCAATTACATTTAGAATTGAATGGAAGTATGATAGTAGGGATAACTCAGTAACAGTCCCAGATTTTCGCTTAGCAGATTACGATGAGCTTAGAGAACACTTATCATCTGTTGACTGGGGTAACGAAGAGAGCTATCAATATGACAGTTTTCTGAACACAATACATGCTGCTCAAAGAACGTTTATCCCTTATAAAGAAATTAGATCAAATAGAAATGACCCAAAATGGATGAATAATAGGCTGAAATATCTACTAGGGCATAAGAAAGGAATTTATAGGCGTATCAAAAGAGGCGAGGGTCATCTTATGAATCAGTATATTGACATTAAGAGGGACATTAAAAAGGGGATAAGAAAAGCTAAAAGGGACTATGAAATTAAACTTGCTAGGGATTCTAAAACTAACCCAAAAAGTTTTTTCCAGGTATATAGAACAAAAGTCAGAGATGAGATAGGTCCCCTTAAAAATAACTATGGGCATCTTACTGACAAAGAGAATGAAATGTGCTCGATATTAAATAATTATTTTCTCTCGGTTTTTACACAGGAAGACACTAATAATATTCCGGTAATTAATTTTTATAGTGGGCCAGAAGAAGATAAATTATGTAACATCACAGTCACTAGTGAAATGGTTGTGAAGCAGATAGACCAACTGAAGCAAAATAAGTCACCGGATCCCGATGAGGTTTTTTCAAGGGTTCTAAAGGAATGCAAAATGGAACTCTGTGAACCATTAACTAATATTTTTAATTTATCTCTTCAAACAGGTGTAGTGTCTGATATGTGGAAGATGGCTAATGTAATTCCTATTTTTAAAACAGGGGACAAGTCGTTACCATCAAATTACCGCCCAATAAGCCTGACCTCAATTGTAGGCAAATTACTAGAGTCAATTATAGCTCAAATTATAAGAAGCCATCTCGATAAGCGAAGCTTGATTAATGATACTCAGCATGGATTCACAAGAGGCCGGTCTTGTCTAACTAATTTATTAACTTTCTTCAGTAAAGCTTTTGAGGCTGTTGACCACGATAAAGAATTTGATATTATTTACTTAGATTTTAGTAAGGAATTTGATAGAGTTCCGCACCAAAGACTGTTGAAGAAAGTAGCAGCTCATGGCATTGGGGGAAGAGTGCTCTCGTGGATCGAATCATGGCTCACAGACAGGAAGCAGAGAGTGTCCATAAATGGGGTTAAATCCGAGTGGGGATCAGTAACAAGTGGCGTTCCACAGGGATCAGTCTTGGGCCCGTTGTTGTTTATAATATATATCAATGATCTTGATGAAGGAATTACTAGTGATATGAGCAAATTCGCCGATGACACGAAGATAGGTAGGATAATTGATTCAAACGTAGATGTTAGGGAACTTCAGGAGGATTTAGACAAACTCTACTCTTGGTCAGAAAAGTGGCAGATGCAGTTCAATGTAGATAAATGCAAGGTTCTGAAGCTCGGGAGTGTCCATAACCCTAGCACTTATAAGTTAAATAATGTAGAACTTAGCCATACAGATTGCGAAAAGGACTTGGGGGTTATGGTAAGCAGCAACCTTAAACCAAGACAGCAATGCCTAAGCGTACGTAATAAGGCAAATAGATTACTGGAATTTATATCAAGAACTGTAAGCAACAGAAGTCCAGAGGTCATACTGCAGCTTTATACATCATTAGTAAGGCCTCACCTAGATTATGCAGCTCAATTCTGGTCTCCATATTACAGAATGGACATAAATTCGTTAGAAAACATTCAGCGTAGAATGACTAAATTAATACATAGCATTAGAAATCTTCCTTATGAAGAAATATTGAAGACTCTTAAGTTACATTCACGTGTTAGACGAAGAATGAGGGGAGACCTGATCGAAGTGTATAAGTGGAAGATAGGTATTAATAAAGGGGATATTAACAAGGTCTTGAGGATATCTCTCCAAGAGAGAACCCGCAGTAATGGATTTAAATTAGATAAGTTTAGATTTAGAAAGGACATAGGAAAGTATTGGTTTGGAAATAGGGTAGTTGATGAGTGGAACAGTCTACCTAGTTGGGTTATTAAGGCTAGGACTTTGGGTAGTTTCAAATTTAGGTTGGATAAGTACATGAGTGGGAGGGGTTGGATTTGAGTGGGACTTGCACATCGGAGCTTGTTTCTTGGGTGGCATTGAAAATTGGGTTGGTCAAATGTTTGTTAGTGGGATGAATTGTAAAGGACCCGCCTAGTATGGGCCAACAGGCCTGCTGCAGTGTTCCTCCTTTCTTATGTTCTTATGTTCTTATGCCTGTCATCCACTTATACACTTCAATGATATCTCCTCTCATTCTACGCCTCTCCAGAGAGTGGAGATTTAAGGCTTTAAGTCTATCTTCATACGGGAGGTTCCTTACACAGTAAATCATTTTAGTCATTCTTCTCTGTATGTTCTCTAATGAGTATGTCCATCCTGTAGTAAGGAGACCAAAACTGAGCAGCATAATCTAAATGAGGTCTCACTAGTGATGTATAGAGCTGTAAAATAACTTTTGGACTTCTGTTACTTATACTTCTTGAGATAAATCCAAGTAATCTGATGGCCTTGTTGCACACACTAAGGCACTGCTGTCTTGGCTTTAGATTTCTGCTTACCATGACTCCCAAGTCTTTTTCACATTCTGTATGATCAAGCTCTACTTCACCTAGATTATAGCTTCGAGGGTTATTTTCATTACCAAGGGCAAGTACCTTACACTTATCCACATTGAACTTCATCTGCCATTTTTCAGACCAAGACATTAATTTGTCCAAATCGTCCTGGAGTCTATTGATATCCTCCTCAGAGTGAATTATACGGCCTATCTTTGTATCATCAGCAAATTTACTCATGTCACTCGTAATCCCTTCATCAAGGTCATTAATGTAAATTATGAACAAGAGAGGGCCTAAAACTGATCCTTGTGGAACGCCACTAGTGACTAATCCCCATTCAGATTTCACTCCATTAATGGTAACTCTCTGCTTTCTATTGGTAAGCCATGCCTCAATCCATGCTAGAACTTTACCTCCTATACCATGAGCTGCCACTTTTCTTAAGAGTCTCTTGTGAGGTACTCTATCGAAAGCTTTACTAAAATCCAAATAAACAATATCATATTCCTTATCACTGTCAACTGCCTCAAATGTTCTATTGAAGAACGTCAGAAAGTTTGTCAGGCAGGAACGACCTCTCGTGAATCCATGCTGAGATTCATTTATCAAGTTATGCTCTTCAAGGTGACTTCTGATAATGTCAGCTATAATTGATTCTAATAACTTGCCCACTATAGATGTCAGGCTTATTGGACGGTAATTTGAAGGAATGGACTTATCCCCTGATTTGAATATAGGAACCACATTAGCCATCTTCCACAACTCTGGCACAACACCGGTAAGGATGGACGCATTGAATACACTCGTTAATGGCTGACTAAGCTCCATCTTGCATTCCTTAAGTACCCTGGAAAACAGCTCATCGGGTCCCGGGGACTTATTTTGCTTCAAACCATACCCCCGGCCGGGATTGAACCCGCGGTCATAGAGTCTCAAAACTCCAGCCCGTCGGGCTGGAGTTTTGAGACTATGACCGCGGGTTCAATCCCGGCCTGGGGTATGGTTTGTTTGCAATCGTGTCATTACGATTTCTTGAGTTATTTTGCTTCAGTTTGTCTATCTGTTTAATAACCATGTCCCTCGTGACAGTAATATTAGTGAATTTAAATTCATCAGGAACTAAATAATTGTTAATTACTGGAATCTCATTTACATCTTCCTGTGTAAAAACTGACAAAAAATAGTAAATAAATAAGGAACACATTTCCAGTTCGTTATCCGTCATGTGTCCATTCCCAATTTTCAGAGGTCCTAGTTTTTCCTTCACCTTCGTCCTATACACTTGAAAGAACCCCTGATTTCATAGTCACGTTTAGCCTTTCTAATCCCCTTTTTTACTTCTCTTTTAAGCTAAACATATTGGTCAGTAAGGTTAACCTCTCCTCTTCTGATGCGCCTATAAATTCCCCTTTTCTCCCCTAATAGATGCTTTAGCCTACTGTTAACCCAATTGGGATCGTTATTATTAGACCTAATATCTCTCTGTGGAATGTATATACTCTGGGCACGGTGTACATTAAGAAAAAAATCATAAAAGCAGATCCCTTCATAATCAATAAAATCATTAGCTAGATAACCCCAATCAAGATTAGACAGATGTTCTCTAAGTCCATTATAATCGGCTGAACGGAAATCAGGGATTTTTACTATATTATCATTATTCTTGCATTCCCAGTTAATGCTAAAAGTGATGGATTTGTGATCACTTGCGCCAAGCTCTTCAGTGATTTCCAGATTATTCACGAGTGTTTCCTTATTTGACAAGGCTAGGTCTAGCAAATTATCACCCCTGGTAGGCTCTGTCACGCTCTGCTTCAGAAAACAGTCCTGAACTGTTTCCATAAAGTCACTGGACTCTAGATTACCTGTCAAAGAATTCCAGTCAATTTGACTAAAGTTAAAGTCCCCTACTATGACTACGTTACTGTGTCCAGAAGCCCTAACAATTTCGTCCCAAAGAAGTCTCCCTCTATCGTGATCCAAGCCTGGAGGTCGGTATATTACACCTAGAATTAGTTTTTCTTGACCCTCTACAAACTCTACCCAAACAGATTCTGTTACTGCTCCATCTATTTTTATACAATATTTTTATACAATACCGACAAGATGAAATTGAGACACATGTGCAGCATCTGGGTATCTTCACTGTAGACGTTTCGCCATCCAGTGGCTTTACCAATACAGATTCCAAGACATAACTTGAAGATAGGAGAACATGTACAGAAGATGAGTCTCAATTTCATCTTGTCGGTATTGTATACCATTCTTGCACAACCTGTCAGACACTGCAACATCATGGAATCTTGATTCTGAGGACATGTACATAACCTTCACGACTACGGCAACTACTACTACAACTAACCCATCTCTTTGGGTAGGACCTACTTCCACTGGGGAATCCCGCCTACCAGTGACTATGCCCTCGTCTGCTACCCGTCCCATTTCCACCTGACGTTACTATATAAGCGTCAGGCGCCTTGCTTCTGCTTCAGAATCTCCACGACTATGGTGCTCTTCGCACCTACTGCTAGGTTGAAGGACTTATTACCTCATCTTCTGTACATAGTTCTCCTGTCTTCAAGTTATGTCCTGGAATCTGTATTGATAAAGCCACTGGATGGCGAAACGTCTACAAAAAAGATACCCAGATGTTGCACATGTGTCCCAATTTCATCTTGTCGGTATTGTATACCATTCTTGCACAACAATTAAGAATGTTGTCGTTGGAAGGTCAAGTCCCTCTCAAATCCAGCCATTCTCACTAGTAGAAGTTGACAAAGTTGATTTCAGGTCTGTACCAAGATATACTTATGTTGCAGTGTCTGAGAGAGTGAACATTCAAATGGTATAAATACCGACAGGTTGTTAGGTAAGACACATATGCAACAGTTAGGTATCTTTATTTCGAAACGTTTCGCCTACACAGTAGGCTTCTTCAGTCGAGTACAGAAAAGTTGATAGTAGCAGAAAATACTTGAAGACGATGTAATCAGTCCATCACCCTTGAAGTGCGGGAATATATTCTTGGGTAGCTTTGGGTAGGATGAGTGGTTTTGATAAGGACCTGCCTTGTATGGGCCAGTAGGCCTTCTGCAGTGTTCC
>NC_091379.1:11018819-11026319 GCF_038502225.1 Cherax quadricarinatus
TTTAAAAATACAAATAGCAAATTGACCCTCGAGGTACCACAATAACCTTAATGTAGGATGTATATAGTAACAGTATACAATATCGACAAATTGGTAAGACACATGTGCAACAGTTAGGTATCTATATTCCGAAACGTTTCGCCTACACAGTAGGCTTCTTCAGTCGAGTACAAAGGCAGCAGAAACAGTAGAGATGTAAAGACGATATAATCAGTCCATCACCCTCGGTAATAGATTAATTACAAATCTCACACATGTAGAATCCATTAGATATACAGACTGCAGCTATTCCATCAATTCTATCTAATAGCTATTCTATTCACTTACCCAAATAACACTTATTATACTGGCTGAACTAGCAGATAATCTTTATTTGCACAAATAGCAGATAAGTCAAATTATATTCTGATGTTTTGAGCGGGTGGGTGAACCTCATTTGACCTTTCCTCTTACATTATCGCCTGTCCACACGAAGCACACAGTGTATATACACCGAGAGATGCTTATCTCTCGGTGTATATGAGCTCAGAGATGGAATCTCTGTGTGTATGTCACCAAGAGGTATTTATCTTAACGTAAACACATTGACAGGTGGTATATACATCGAAGGGTATTCATGTCTTGGTATATATAAATTGAAAGGTGAAAAAAGGGGTGTTGTGAAAAGGTATAGAAAAAGGACGCTTATATACAGTTCAGGGCATTTATATAGGAAACGTTAAACGCTAAACCCATGTTGGTCATTCAGCGTAAGTCGTGGTGGAAGCTCGATCCTCTGTCTGCTGAGCGTCACGCTTCCTATTTATACTCACCTAGACGTCGAGAAAGTAATTATACCATTTCAAAGTTCACAAAGAAATGTGCTTCATTTTTAACAATTACTTCTTATCAGTCTTCACGCACACAGTACAAAGTGTTTTTTTTTTCCATATACCCATAAGTGTTTATATCTTGGTGTATATACACTGAAACATGTTTATTTGACAGTGTTTATAAACTGAGTTTATTGACTGTTTTACACCTTTCTTTACACCTGTTGTCTATGTTCACCCATCAGTGAAATGGGTACCTGGGTGTTAGTGGACTGGTGTGGGTCGCATCCTGGGACAAAACTGACCTAATTTGCCCGAAATGCTCAGCATAACAAGCAGCTTTCTAAATAGTAGTAAGTCATTGATGTCAGCTAGGACTGTATACCTTGTACATGTACTGAGAGAAATAAAGATATATTATTATTATTATATGCCTAAATGGAACACTAAGAAACTTAACTGAGATTATGAAAAAATAAAGAGAGAATAATCCGTCACATAGACTGACAACAAAAGTATGCAAATATCGTGCTGTCGACAGTCTGGTCACCACCACATTTGAGTAATTCATGGCAAGAATAAAACACCATGAACGCTAATTCAACGCGATTACGTATGTATTCAGTCTTGAAGGGATTTTCACTCTGGTATGTGAGCTTAGAGACTCCTCTCACGGGTGTGGATATTCGCAGGTAATATTCTCGGCAGCAGTGACTTTGATCTTTATTTCCTTAACCATCCGTAGTTTGTGGTGGTTTATCGTGGTGGATTTAACTAAAGTGCATTCTCCCAAATATGAGTCTGCAAATGAGCACGTTCAACACTCTCAGAGAATGCTTGTGTAGTGAATGTCAGTGTGGAAAGCTCAACCTTGAAGATCTCTCACTTCTTCCAGTTCACACAATCCTCGCCTGTGATACTGATTTATGTTGCTGTTATAACAGTTATGATTTTTGTTGAACAAGAAGGCACAATACCGTGACTGGAACAATGTACAATAACCCTCACAGAAGACAGAGACGCATATGACGACATATGCTTCAAACCAACTACCCTCAACATTATCTGCAATATCTAAAGGCACATCAATTCTCAACACTTGTGCAACATTTGAGAATGTTTCCAATGTTGCACAAGTGTCTCAGTCTTCAACTTGCTGCTTTCTAAACTATTGACATCACTTTCAACATTGTTCCTTTGCCTACACAAAAGCGCACTATCACTGTATCAAATCCAATAACAGCGTTAACTGCTAATATTGGTATTATTCTAGAGAGCATTGGATATCAACAAGAGTTGAACTTTTAGCATTGCTGTAGGCAGTGGTAAAATAAAAGACATACTGCAGAATAATTTACTTGTGCAACATTTGGCAATCTTCATTAAGGAACGTTTCGCCAATCAGTGGCTGGTGATTTCCTAAATCTGTTACGCCATAATAGGATATAAATATGCAATAACAGTGTCGTATTTTTGTTCAATAACTGCAATGTGTATGGTTTTACGACACGATACGGACAGTCTTTTCATGATTTGTTATTAGGTTTTTCCTTGTTTGTATTGGTATATCTTCTCATCCAGTTACAAGAAGCATATATCTCACTGTATTCTTCTGCTGTTAATCTGTGTCGTGTTGAAGATATTTATATTAATGCAAATCTCTATTTTGACCCAAATTTCAGAGGCACATGTTTATCTGGAGTTTATCTGGAGAGAGTTCCGGGGGTCAACGCCCCCGCGGCCCGGTCTGTGACCAGGCCTCCTTAGGTCAGTGTCCCAGGATGCGACCCACACCAGTCGACTAACACCCAGGTACCCATTTTAATGATGGGGAACATAGACAACAAGTGGAAAGAAACACGTCCAATGTTTCTACTCTGGCTGGGAATCGAACCCAGGCCCTCACCGTGTGAAGCGAGAACGTTAACAACCAGGCCACTCTCTTTTGTCACATTTATCAAGGATTTCTCGTTTCATTGTTCTTGGCTACAGGTATCCCCTCAAGGAAGGTTCCTTGATGTTGGTGAGGGGATCTTGATTTAGGGAATTGGATCTGTGCTCCAGTTCCCCGAATTAAGCCTGAATGCCTTCCACATCCCCCCCCCAGGCGCTGTATAATCCTCTGGGTTTAGCGCTTCCCCCTTGATTATAATAATAATAATTGGCTACAGGTATAGGCTGGCATCACTCGTATGAGTTTTTAGGGTCATTTCAAACCATATATTCTTCTCTGTAAGAGATTCGAAAGGTTTTTTCATTATCTTTCTATTGGCGTTCCACAGTCTCCTTTACTTGACTCACGAAATCGTAATGCCGCGATTGCAAACAAACAATACCACGGGCGGGGTTTGAACCCGCGATCAGTCATAAAACTCCAGACTGACGTGTTTGCTAGTGGCTAACGCGTAGGTCTGCAGTTTCATGACTCTCTGATCGCGGGTTCTAACCCCACCCGTGGTATGGTTTCTCCTTTACTTTTTATGGAAGAACTTGCTTCTCAATACCCGCCTGATGGATTCCTTGAATCATATTATTGTGATCTAGCTGAGACTAAAGTTTGTTATGAGTGTTCTCCCTAAAGGCATCGCTACTTTTAGTGACCATTTCAGTTCTTATTAATCTCCGTGTATTTCTGCTTCCAAATTGGCAATTACTGGGATATTTTCAAGTTAATTTACAGACAACAAAACAATCTTGTATATAAGTATCACGTCAGTCGTGAATATAGCAAAAATCTGGAGGCCAGGATATTCAGTGGTTCGGTGAACCACAATACATAAAGAGCATTTTGAAATTGTGGCAAATCAGATTATAGAGGTTACTTGAATTAACAGGTCAGTGAAATGAAAATAGATAAACAGCGGAAACTCAAAATGTCGAATGAAAAATGTTGGGAGACTAACATATTATGACTCGCGCTGGTGTGGGATTCTTATGTAAAAACCTACATTTTTGGTCACAGTGGAGGCCCATGCTAACCTAGTGGTTAACGCACTCGCCTGTGTAAGTTTTAGGGCTCGCTTGCCATGGGTTCAAACCCCTCCCGATCCTTGGTATTTTTTTTAACATATTAGGAACAACTTAGTGAGAAATGAAAGAACACGAGAAAAAAAAAAAAACTTTCGGTCTTGAAGACTACGGTGAAAAACACCGTAGTCTTCAAGACTGTGTTTTTCTTCTGGTTTAAAAGGAACATACGAACAAAATATACACTGAAATTAAACCATTAAATATATGTTACATCTTCTTGCAAAATCAATTATCAACCAGCCGTCCCTACATAGTATTTTTGACGGCCATTTTCTTTCTTCTTCAAAATAAGTAAAAAATTTTCAGTATTGGCGATCCGGCAAAGATATTTTTCAAACCAATTGTCTTAAAAATAATTCACAAAAGATTAAGTAATTGTATGTTTTCATTCTTCTGATCAATAATGATCGTAATTAAGCATCTAGGAGAGTAATTGAAATCAAAATTACAAGTCGAATTTCGAATCTTTTTCAGATTGGAAAACAGGGTTTGGGAAAAAAAAAGTTCTGTTGACTGCCGTTCTAACAATAGTGAACTAAAGATAGAGGTTACAGGACAAGCTTTTATTGGAACAATAATTCTGTGTGGACGTTTTCAAAGCCTTGTTCAGGACCAAACGTGTCATTCACGGCTGACTGGAACAAACGGAACGCGCATGAACTCTGTGGCTGCCAAATTGATGTAAATGGAATCCAATTTGACTTAAAAAGACATAATTGGAATGCAGAAGGGCTCAAATAGATCAAATCAAACGGTAACAGAATCCCAAACTGGAACATAGGCTTCCAATTTTTTTGGCTGCTTAATCTAGAAAATCAATAAACCATGCCTAAATTTTGAGTCAAGTTATGGAGTAATGTACTGTATTGTATATGAAGAAGCGGTAAAACCGTATGTCATACAGCACAAGGAAGAGTAGAGGCTTGATCTTCTGCGTCGTTCACACACTTCAAGGAGTACTGGAGGATTGATTCTCCTAACTCGTTGGTACTAACATATTAAACAATAATAAAAATCTTGCGTTTTATTACACTATGCAATCCTCTGCAGATAATAGTGAATATCACACAAATAAAACCTCAGTCAAGTGCACGGGCACTTTATGATTGTGCCCGTGCACGGGCACGGGCACAATCAGAAAGCACTATCAACATGTAGGGTCCAAGACTCTTCAGTATGCCACTATGTCACCAACACATCAGAAAATGTGAGTAGCATAGCAGCAAGGGAGTGAAAGTGATGGTTACTTACAAGCCGCTAGCAACTACAGCCTGCTTGATCAAGCAGTCAAACAAAACACGTGAGGTAAACTAATTTAGATCCGGGGAACAGATACCTACAGTACCTTAAAACATAAGCCATTTGAAAGGTTCGTATTGGATTCAATCAACCAGGATTAAATCCTCCACATGTACATTTTATCAGTGAATCATTGAGTGTTCCGGGGCCAACTTAAACGCCTCCTGATAACTATGTAAATGTTATTACTAACTAAAAATTAGCCTTTTGTGTTTTGCAATGTCAAAAAGGCATGTGTGTATATATATATATATATATATATATATATATATATATATATATATATATATTTAAATATATATATATATATATATATATATATATATATATATATATATATATATATATATATATATATGTCGTGCCGAATAGGTAAAACTTGTCAATCAGGAAGAACTCATTTAAAATTAAGTCTTTAAATTTTCTCTTATACGTTTAAAGATATATATTTTTCACTTACGTTAAAGTCAAAATTTATATTTTTGTACCAAAGAACCTTAGAAAACTTACCTAACCTTATTATAACAAGCTCAATTTAATTTAACCTAATCCAACTTAGTATATTTTGGTTAAGTTTACAATAATTTATTAATAAACAAAAACAATATATATTTCTTGCGTTAGGTTCAAAAAGATTTTTGCAAAATTACTGCAAATACAAATTTTCGCTTTCCTTATTCGGCAAGAAGACCGTTGCTATTTTAGCCAAAATTGGAAGCTTTACCTATTCGGCACGGCATATATACATATATATCATACTAAATAAGCCGAACCTGCTCAGTAGGCCGCACTCATTTAAAAATTAAAATCCCCCCCCCCCATTTTTTTACAGATTAGCTTTTTTTTTTTGGATTAACAACGGTATAAGATTTTTATTTTTGTACATAGCTTTAGGGAGTGAAACAATTTAAAATCAATTATATATATTTTTTGTATTGCGTGGATAGATATGTGATAATCAGGATAAATGTGGTAGCAACATAGAGGAAAAATATTAAATTTAGAAGTTAGAAATACCAATATTTCCATGCCATAGCTTTAAGTAAACTATATAGTCACCATATTATAAATTATTCAATAAAATCTATGCATTAAATAACAAAAAAAAAAAGGGCACAATACCGTGACTGGAACGATACACAAATAACCAACTCATAGAAGAGAGGAGCTTACGGCGACGCTTCGGACAGACTTTGGACCATTTACAAAATCACAGCGTGACTTTGTAAATGGTCCAAGTCGGATCGAAACGTCGTTTTAAGCTCCTCTCCTATGTGCAGGTTATGTATCTATGCACTGAGACACAAGCACAACACTTTCTCTACCTTCAATAAAGTTACCCAGGTGATGCGTGTCTTAACTTGTCGTATTTTGTATACCTGGGGTATACCTGGAGAAGGTCTCGGAGGTCAACGCCCCCGCGGCCCGGTCTGTGACCAGTCTTCGTTGTGTACGAATGGTATACAATACCGACAAAATGAGATTAAGAACTGCCAACATTGGTTTCAAACTAATGGTACGAAGACTGGTGAGATTAAGACACATGTGCAACATCTGGGTATCTTTATTGTAGACGTTTCGCCATCCAGTGGCTTTATCAATACAAATTCTAGGACATAACTTGAAGACAGTAGAACTATGTACAGAAGATGAGGTAATCAGTCCCTCAACCTAGGAGTAGGTGCGAAGAGCACCATAGTCGTGGAGATTCTGAAGCAGAAGAAAGAATCCTGGCGCTTATATAGTAACGTCAGGTGTAGCAGACGAGGGCATATTCACTGGTAGGCGGGATTCCCCAGTGGAAGTAGGTCCTTCAAGTTATGTCCTAGAATTTGTATTGATAAAGCCACTGGATGGCGAAACGTCTACAATAAAGATACCCAGATGTTGCACATGTGTCTTAATCTCACCAGTCTTCGTACCATTAGTTTGAAACCAATGTTGGCAGTTCTTATTTATTATTCTAGTTATCTGTGAGTTTACGTTCACTTGGAAACGCTAAAGCAGTAGGGTCCGGAAAGTGAAAAAAAACACCTGGCTAACACACGTGTAAGGAGGCACTTGTCTTGTTTCCTGATGTTAAGTGATGGACAGGTGTTGGTGGTGTCCAGTAACTGACAGGTGTTGGTGGTGTCCAGTAACTGACAGGTGTTGGTGGTGTCCAGTAACTGACAGGTGTTGGTGGTGTCCAGTAACTGACAGGTGTTGGTGGTGTCCAGTAACTGACAGGTGTTGGTGGTGTCCAGTAACTGACAGGTGTTGATGGTGTCCAGTAACTGACAGGTGTTGGTGGTGTCCACTAACTGACAGGTGTTGAAGGTGTCCACTAACTGATAGATATTGGTGGTGTGAGCGTTGA
>NC_091379.1:11031319-11071319 GCF_038502225.1 Cherax quadricarinatus
TATATATATATATATATATATATATATATAGTGTGTGTGTGTATGTGTGTGTGTGTGTGTGTGTGTTAGTAAATCATAATAAAGCGCAAAACTCTTAAGGGCCATACAGCGGTGCAGAGATATCTCTAGATAATACTAAGTCAACTTACTGATGCCCCTCTAGCATATAGTTTGTATAAACCTTGGTAATAAATACCGACAAGTTGGTTTAGAAAGACACGTAAGCAAACACTAAAACATATTTATTAGAAAACGTTTCGGTCCTGGGACCTTGATCACTTCTAACTTAGAAGTGATCAAGGTCCCAGGACCGAAACGTATTCTAATAAATATGTTATAGTGTTTGCTTACGTGTCTTCCTAAACCAGTATATAGTTTGTTTCTGGTCTTATCACAGTGTTAGTTGTTGGAGCGATATAAATCACCCCAATAAAACTGAGAAATTTAATAATGGCGTCTATTTAGAAATATTTACAATCAATGTGAACTTCATAATTAAGAACATGTTCCTGCACAAAACATCTATAGTAAAGTTAATAATAATAATAATAATAATAATAATAATAATAATAATAATAATAATAATAATAATAATTGTTATTTCTACAAGTACATGATACAACTTATATAGACCCATAGTTGACATCAATTAAATACTGTATATAAAACCCCTAGTAATTATCAGAGTACTTCTCGCAACGTAAGTTAATTTTGTCCCCTAGAATGCGACACATACCAGTCGGCTAGCACCCAGGTACTTATTTGCTGCTAGGTGAACAGGGACAGTAGGTGTCTTAAGGAAACAAACCCCAAAGTTTTCACCCACACAGGGGATTGAACCACTCACACTCAATGTGCGATCTAGGTGAGCTACCAACCTAGTGCAGACCCGACTTAACAAGTGACGGACAAACAAATCCGTAGATCACTCGCGCTGCAGAGAACAGTATTCTCCCAGGCGGAGCAGAGATGAGTTGTCACCCCAATGAGGAGCTGTGGGAGTGCTCCAGAGGTAAGCCCTCCAGATACAGCGTCGGGTGACAGCTGACTTCTACCGGCTTATCACAAACCCAATCAAACAAGTGAGCAGGTAGTTTGCAGCGTGGGTAACCTAACTCCTAACTGTATGTGAGTAGGAAGTAGCGGTTGCTGCTTCCTACTCACATAGCTAAATATATACTGAAAATAATATAAAGCAAAATTTTTTCGTTTTAGCGATATATATATATATATATATATATATATATATATATATATATATATATATATATATATATATATATATATATATATATATATATATATATATATATATATATATATATATATATATATATATATATATATATATATATATATATATATATGCTAATGGGCAAATTTTATCAATTAGGCATAACTGCTTTAAAAGTCGAACATTCACAAATTTTTTTTAATGGTAACCTAACGAAATTTTTTGCAGCCTAATTTTACTAACTATATCATCGATAAGTTTAAATTTATTTATTGTAATTAAAATGAGTGATACATAATTTTCTTATTAACTAGGTAAGAGGTTGATAGGAGCCACTCAGTGAGGTACTACAGTGGTAGGATTGCTGGTGTCTTTTCTTGTCTCATAAATACGTAAGATGACAGGCACTTAGATCTAGTACATACTACATAATCTGTTGTACCTTCGTGTGCATACACCTTCATCTGATTATTATTATTATTATAATCAGAAAGAAGCGCTAAGCCGCAAGGGCTATACTCATATTCATCTGAGTTTTCTTCCAATCTCTTAGCAGTTCTTATTACAGTTTCTTCTTTCGTCTCCATGGGGAAGTGGGTGAAAATTCTTCCTCCGCAAGCCATGCGTGTCGTGAAAGACGACTAAAATGCTGGGAACAAGGGGCTAGTGACCCCTTCTGCTGAATAAATTACTGAAGAGACAAAGGAGAAAATTTTAAAGGTGGGTTGTTTGAATGTGCGTGGGAGTAGCATGGATGTGAAGAATCGATTGTGAAGGATGCGAGTGAAAAGAAGCTGGATTCACTAGCCCTAAGCGAAACGAAACTGAAGAGGGTACTAGAATTTCAGTGGGGAGGTATAAATGGGATGAGGTCAGATGTATCTTAAAGTATCAGAGATAAGGAAGGAGTTGCAGTAATATTAAGTTATCAGTTATGAAAAGAGGAAATATAAGTGTGGAAATTCAAGAATGATTTTGATTAAATCAAGGGTGGAATATGAGAAGTGGGTAATAGACACTTCGAGAAGACTTATGGATGTGTGTTTTAGAGGGTCAGTAAATAAATCAGATGATTATTTAGTGGTAGCTACGGTGAGAGTAAAAGGTAGATGGGGGTACAAGGAGAATGTAAACAGTGGGTATGAGAAAAGTGAAAGAAAATAAATTAAAGATAGTAACTGTAAAATATAAAAAAAATCTATTGAGAGAAAGGTGTCCTAGATAGAAGTTTGTAGATGAATGGTTCAGAGAACCGACATGTTGATAAATTAGACACATGTGCAACTCTTGGGTATCTTTATTGAGGAAACGTTTCGCCACACAGTGGCTTCATCAGTCCATACAAAGGAGAAACTTGAAGAACAGGAGGAGAATGAGGTAATCAGGGGAGTTATGGAGCAGATTGAAGGAAACTGTAAGAGTACAACAGAAGTTTGTGGAAACTGAAAGGTGGGTGCAAGAAGGAAAAAAAGACAAGAGATTGGTGAAAAAAGTGATGGAAAACCGGGGTAAACAGGAGAGACAGGGGAGAAAAATTGTTCTAGTTAAGATTGTTACAATATTAAAGTTTTCTGTGGAGGGAGATGTACATATATAGTAAAAAAATGAAAAGAATTGTGAGAATGTAGAAAAGGAAAACCGATGACAGTGGGTGAGATGCAGTCAATAAATTTTGTTGAAAATAAGGAGAATTTATGGAGATAATAATTTGATTAAGTCTTGAAAACGAATCGGTTTCACAATTAAATATAACAGAGGCGTGTTATTAAAAGGGAAGGTGGAGGTATTGGGAAGATTGATGGAATATTCTAAGTTAATGATTGTTGATGAAGAGAGATGGGCAGTGATCTCGTGCATTAGCCAGGGAGGTATAACAACTATTAGGAGTATGATGGAAATAAATGGTATAAAATACCGACACAATGGAAATATAAACACAAATGCAGTATAATGTGATCCTTTATTGACTACGTTTCTCCCACACAGTGGGCTTTTTCAAGTCACAAACAGAACTACCTGGGATGGAAGGAACGCGAGTATTTATAGTCCGGTTCAGAATGCTGAGGTCAGGTGAAGAATGCTGCATCTGATGATGTACCGAGTGGGGTTATAGAGTCTAACCCCCCTCGGTGCATCATCAGATGCAGCATTCTTCACCTGACCTCAGCATTCTGAACCGGACTATAAATACTCGCGTTCCTTCCATCCCAGGTAGTTCTGCTTGTGACTTGAAAAAGCCCACTGTGTGGGCGAAACGTAGTCAATAAATGATCACATTATACTGCATTTGTGTTTATATTTCCATTAGGAGTACGAATAAATGGCTTAGAAAACCGACAATTTGATAAATGAGAAAATTGTGCAACATTTGGTTATCCTAATTCTGGAAACGCTTCACACGTCATGTCCTCCACTGCCCTCTGGAAAATACTGCTTTTATCTTCCTGCAAGTTTTCAGTGTCTTTTACAGAAATGACTTTCATGCTTATTTTAGTGTCATCTGCAAATGATGATACAAAACTGTGGCGAGTGTTTTTATCTATGTCTGCTATGAGGATGAGAAACAGCAGAGGTGCCAGGACAGTGCTTTGGGGGACTAAGCTTCTTCGCTGATGCTGGATTTTGGTCTGTTTACTACTTATTTTGTGTGTTCAGTGTGTTATTAACCCGAAAATACACGTGTTTACCTTCCCCATACTGATCTGGCCCTCATTTTGTGTGCAATCACCCAATGATCGCATTTATCAAACGTCTTTGCAAAATCTGGGTATATAGCATAGACGTTTTGATTTTCTTCCAAAGCTTCTGTATTTCTGTCATAGTGGACAAAATAATCATCAAAGAACTAAATCCCTACAAGAGCTTCTCACACTCACACATAACAAGTCAAGAATAACTACCTTCCACTTGACACGGTAGTCAGGTGACAATTCACTAAACCTTACTGCTACTCGAAGGTTTTCCAACTTAATATGCATACGTTTTTTTAAGGGACACGTCAGTTCCCCTGTTTTCTAATATTTTATTTTTCCCCTATAATCTACCCTGTTCGTAATTACTATCCCATTTGCTTAGTCTGTTTCGTAAGGTCAAGTCTGTAATCTTTCCTTAATCCATGGTATAACTTTACAAATCTTTGAGAACAATTGTGTTGAGGACAAGGTAGATTATAGTGAAAAAAAACATGATATTAGGAGACAGGGAAACTCATGCGCCTCTTAATGTTTGTATTTCTGAACTGGCTAACTCCCCAGGAACCAATAGTCTTCATTAAATGTGTCCTGAAGTGGCTGAATTTTGGGTCTTTTGACACACAAATATTCCAATATATTTGATAACCCTAAATCTGTAAGTGTGTTTATCTCACCTGCAGAATGGGAAGTAATCAGGTTTAATCCGAGGAAGGAGAGGGTAGCTGTAACCCTGAAACATCAACAAACCACCTCTCTTGAAGGGTGAGAAACATTATTTAAAGACTAGAAAGACACGATACCGTTGCTGGTATTGTCTACGGGCCTTCTCTGCCATATTCTCGCTCCGTTGCGACTTGACAATGGTCAAGGACGATGCGAAACCTTGTTAGACGTTTCTTTTCCTAAATAAGGATCATTTGCATATATTTTAAAGGCAAAATCCTTGTTCAGATAGATATGTATTTAGTTTCAAAGTTCCTGTAACTTTAATTCTGTACCAGGAAACTTGCAATTGTTTGCTGTGGGTGCAATATCCGCTGCTCCAGAAGGTCCACAGTGTGGGTTCCCGTAATGTATGTCCCGGTCAATGGCTCTTAATTCACTGGAACTACTCTTAAATGGATCAATACTGATTAACTCCAATTCACCAGACGCTGCTCGATCTCCTGTAGATTCAGCTCTTCTCCATGGAATAAATAATATAATTATATAACATTTAATAATTATTTAATTAATAATTAATAATTAATATAATTATATAATATAGCAATGCTACTACTACTAATAATAATGATAATGCTGCATTTTCTAATACTACTTCTAAAAAATAATGTTAATATTCTCAATCTTAAGGAACTTCCTTGAAATTGTCTCTCTCATCATACTAGTAACTGCAATATCGAATTTCTTGGTCCCTTTCTTTCCATTGTGGCATTAACCTTATTACATATGTTTTGTTTATTCTTAGTTGCACATAGTTCCTGCCCCAACAGTGTGTTCCCTCTGAGGTGAGCTTGACCTGTGGAAAGGCATTCAGTAGGAGCTGAGATTCCTCGTGTATCACAGAGCTCCTACGCACGTTGTTCACTCACCTAGGCAGCCTAAAAGTAGCGCTCTAACCTTACGCCTTTGAGGTCTTCAGATCAAACGTCTGAAGAAAATTCTTATTTTTATGACTTGGTGGAGCTTTGGTTTTGGTGGAGCTATTGCTTTGGTGGAGCTTTTGTTTTGGTGGAGCTTTGGTTAACTTAACTTTTTCGATTTTGCCATGATAGTGGCTAGTTTATTGTGCATCCCGTGGATGGTAGCGCAACAACATCCGGATACACAACAGACCTATGAAATAAGTCTCAGTAGAGTTAATAGGACGGCATCTGGATTTATATCTGCAATTTCTCTTACCTGTTGCTAGCAAATTTAGGATTTCTGCTTAGTACATTTGGTATTCATTTGGGATTCCAAGGGTTTCATTACCATTATAAAGAGTAATAAATGTTAATGGTATACAATAGTGACCAGGAGATAAACAGAACACACGTGTAACACTTGTTGCAACACTAGTCGTTTTATCAGTATTACTGTATATGGTATTTGACTGACTAAACCCGGGGGTTGGCGAAGCAGATAAAAAGGTACCCAAGTGCTTCGCACGTGTACTTTTCAAGCCAATTACAGCGAAGAATGGGCTTGGGATGGTCTTGTAAGTGTTATAACGAAGTTTTACCTATAATGACTCCCAACTCATTAACATCTTAGCAAGAGGTTTCACTCTGTTCTGGGTTTTTAAGCCGTGACTAAATAATAGTCGAGGAGAAGCTGTAATATCATCTTTAGGACTTATCTCCATCTCTAGCATCCTCTTTATTTGCTCCGGCCACTAATGTAATTTGTGTTCTTATGAATATTTATTTGCTTTATTTTCCAGTCTGGTACATTCACCATTGTCTCCAAATTTCTGAGAGTGCAACACAATGGGCTGCAAACTAATGGTTTTCAGACTGCATTTTAAGTAGCCGCTTCAAATTCCTTGAGGTACGTTAGCTTTCTCGATAGCTGAGGCAACAACGCTAAAAGACTTAGGGCAACAATCGTCCCCGCCCTTCAAAATTAATTGGTAATTTTCACACATGAATAGAAAAACTCATGCAAAAGCAAAGCCTTTGAAAAATTTGAAGCTAAATTTTGAATTTCAGGTTCAGAAAACATGTATGAAATACTGGTTGTTCAATAGATTGGTAGAAGAGTGAAATAAGTTGGACTCAATTTGCTTTTATCTAAAGCAATACCGTTGGAAGCTTTGGAATAAAATTCGAGAAATAAATGAATACGGATTATTGGAAGTGAAAAGGACCTTCCTAGCATGAATCGGTAGGTATAATACAGTTATCTATTATTCATTATATATATATATATATATATATATATATATATATATATATATATATATATATATATATATATATATATATATATATATATATATATATATACAAAACAACCACTCTGAAAGAATAGAGAAATTCCAAGCGCATTCGTGACTACTCACATTATCAAGGAACTTGATAATGTGAGTAGTCACGAAAGCGCTTGGAATTTCTCTATTCTTTCAGAGTGGTTGTTTTGCATATTCTGAAATCACCTGTTTACTGTGATCTTATTGCATATATATATATATATATATATATATATATATATATGCAAGGAATTCTCAAGAGCAGGCGAAATATACACAAACACTGATCTCTGGCTGAAGGAGACTCGAACCTACGAACCTTAGAACAAGGTACGCAGTGCTATACCAATCTACCCACACTGGACAATACCTTGGCGTGTAGCATCCGCTACACGTTTGATCCAAGGCAGCCAGCTTTCAGGGAGAAGGCTTACAGCTTTTCATCTCATCCCCTGCATGCATCAGCCTTATTAGAGACAATTTCAATAAGTCAACAGCAGGTAAACAAGACATGTACTTGAAAAATGCCCAGCAACGAGTAAAATCTGATACAAATAAACGACTCCTCTACGTTTGTGCCTTTTCCACAACGAAGGTATAACGAATCATTTATTTAGTCTGTGGATGGAAGAGAGATGAGGTGGCGGTGACGAAGGTAAATCTTCCACATAGCTTCAAGATGACGTACCGAAGGGATTGTGGGTGGAGAATCCCAGCAACTGTTTGCCAGAGTAGATTGGGAGGCTGGGTCAGGAGCAATCTCCCGTCCCATGCAAACAAAACTAGCTAAGTACACACAATATAGCGAGTACACACACACACACACACACACACACACACACACACACACACACACACACACACACACACACACAGGTACGTCAGCCTCTTTACATTTTAGGCAAATATAGAAAGGTAGCATAGCAAGTAAGTCATTATTTCTGGGGCAGGAAAAGTATAAATTTCACGTGTGTAGCAATATTCAGAAAGTTTAGTTATAGTAAGATTTCCTTACTAGGACTAAAATTATTTTATCACAATTATTATTACGACGTTTCGGTCCGACTCAACCCACAGACTTTATCACTGTTATGTTACTATTATTATTAAATATTTTATTATATTACAATGTATTTAGGCAATATCGGTCAAGCAGATATTTATACGCATTTTAATCCGTACATCTCATCTATTATGTGTACACCTGGAAATGGATATGTAACTCATCACTCACAGAGACAGGATGTTCCAGAGATTGGACACAGCAACAAGGGGTCACAATTGGAAGTTGAAGACTCAGATGAGTAAAAAGGATGTTAGGAAGTATTTCTTTAGTCACAGAGTTGTCAGGAAGTGGAATAGTCTGGCAAGTGATGTAGTGGAGGCAGGAACTACACACAGTTTTAAGACGAGGTATGATAAAGCTCATGGAGGAGGGAGAGAGAGGACCTAGTAGCAATCAGTGAAGAGGCTGGGTCAGGACCAATGACTCGACCCCTGCAACCACAAATAGGCGAGTACAAATAAGTGAGTACACTTAAAGTTTAGCTATGACACCAATACGCCCATGTTTGGGTTGAAAGTATTCTTGACTGGTGGGGAACCAGTCAAGAATACTGCCCAAACACTAAATCTGAATTTGACTGTCAAGTTTGTAACTGGAGGTTACCTGAAGACAAGAACAGTCCATAAGGTGTCGGCTATTGGAAAAAAAAAAGGTCGTAGGAAAATATAGCATTTAAAGGCTTACTAAAACCTTGGAATTTATAAAACCCCATGAAAATGGTAGTTTTCTAATTTCTCTCTTATTTTTGTCACATTCAATATATATATATATTTTTTTTTTGCAATTTTAGAAGGAAAAAACGTTGTGCTGTTTATATACGAAAGTCCAGTTTAATGTGTTTTTTCAACAAAACTCATCATTCCCCCCCCCCCCACCTTCCCAATTCAATTAAAACGTCCCTTCCATTAAGTACACCTGAGTTTAAAGATTGAAGTCGAATGAAAGAGCTATTTTTTAATAATTACAATTTAACAGAATTAGTAAATTAAAATAAACGCAAATCAAAGTGAAATTTATCCTGTCTTTTAGAGCCTACCAACACGGACGGTTTGAAGTCTATCGGGGAAGGCATTCTCGTGTACTGTTCTGAACTCAATGAACAACGTCGGTAAGATTTCAAAGTTCCACCTAGTCAGTCTGAACTTATAAGATCTTCGAGAAGGCTCTGGACAGGCGCCTAAAATCAGTACTTGAGCAGCCAGGCTGTTGTTCGCACGTCGGTTTACGTGCGGCCAACAGTAACAACCTGATTGATCAGGCTCTGATCCACCACGAGGCTTGGTCACAGGCCGGGCCGCGGGGGGGGGGGGATGATCCTCGAAATCCTCACCAGGTATATGGAAATGTGATCATCAAAATGGTATACAATACCGACAGGTTGGTAGGTAAGACACATAGGTAACAGTTATGAACATTAAAATGGTATAAAATACCGACTGTCGGTATTTTATACCATTTTAATGTTCATTCTGTCAGACACTGCAACACAAGGGTATCTTGGTACCATCAACTTCGACCTCTACTAGTGAGAACGGCTGGGTTTGAGAGGGACCTGCCCTCCCAAAGCAACCTACGTCTCACCTCCTGGCACTATATAAAGGCTCCATCCTGTCACTTCAACTTCATATTGTTTCAGACAACAGAACAATGCTCTTCTCCAGACTGAGGGACTGACCACCTCAAAACTTTAAGGGTGATGGACTGATTACATCGTCTTCAAGTATCTTCTGCTTCTATCAACTTTTCTGTACTCGACTGAAGAAGCCTACTGTGTAGGCGAAACGTTTCGAAATAAAGATACCTCACTGTTGCATATGTGTCTTACCTAACAAGTAACAGTTAGGCAACTTTATTCCGAAACGTTTCGCCTACACAGTAGGCTTCTTCAGTCGAGTACAGAAAGTAGGCAGGAACAGTAGAGAAGACGATGTAATCAGTCCAACACCCTTGATGGACTGATTACATCGTCTTCACATCTCTACTGCTCCTGTCTTTCTGTACTCGACTGAAGAAGCCTACTGTGTAGGCGAAACGTTTCGGAATAAAGTTGCCTAACTGTTACCTATGTGTCTTACCTACCAACCATATGGAAATGTACCAGACAAGGTATTGTTTGGCTATTATTATTATTATTATTATTATTCTCTTCATTTATTATTATTATTTTCAAAGAACCGGCAGTATCCCACCGAGGCAGGGTAATTTAAAAAGGAAAACGAACGCTTTTCTTCATAAATTTAGTAATGTATACAGTACATTGCTCCCGGCATTTTAGTCGCCACTTACGACACGCATGGCTTACGAAGGAAGGATTCTTGTCCATTTCCCAATGGAGAATTATCATTATTATTTATATTATACCGGAAGGATATTAGTATCACACTTTAGTGAGGAAAACTGGCAAATTGAGACCAATACAGGCCAATAATAATTCTAAAATCTTTCAACAAAACACACCTGGGTTAAAATTTGGAACCAATTATAAGAAGCACAAATTCCGTCTTTCTCATTTCTTTTTGCTAGTTTATGACGCTGACAAATTTCTACCTACACAGAAGCATTTGTGACCTGGTAAAGCCCACTGTGTGGGCGAAACGTTGTCAATAATCACATTATACTTTAGTTTCAACTACTGCTGAGGACGCGGTTAACCTCCAAGAAGATATAAACAAAGTTTTCCAGTGGGCAACGGTAAACAATATGATGTTCAACGAGGACAAATTCCAACTACTCCGTTATGGAAAACTGGAGGAGATAATAACTAGAACAGAGTATACTACTGACTCCGGCCATACAATAGGGCGGAAAAATAATGTAAGGGACCTGGGAGTAGTAATGTCTGAGGATCTCACTTTCAAGGATCACAACAGTGCCACGATCGCACGTGCAAAGAAAATGATAGGATGGATAATGAGAACTTTCAAAACGAGAGATGCCAAGCCCATGATGATCCTTTTCAAATCACTTGTTCTCTCTAGGCTGGAATACTGCTGTACATTAACATCTCCATACAAAGCAGGTGAAATCGCAGATCTAGAGAGTGTACAGAGATCCTTTACTGCACGTATAAGTTCTGTCAAGCACCTTAACTACTGGGAACGCTTGGAAGCACTTGACCTGTACTCGTTGGAACGCAGGAGGGAGAGATATATCATAATCTACACTTGGAAAATCTTGGAAGGAATGGTCCCAAATCTGCACACAGAAATCACTCCCTACGAAAGTAAAAGACTGGGCAGGCGATGCAAAATGCCGCCAATAAAAAGTAGGGGCGCCATTGGTACACTAAGAGAAAACACCATAAGTGTCCGGGGCCCAAGACTGTTCAACAGCCTCCCATCAAGCATTAGGGGAATTGCAAATAAACCCCTGGCTGCCTTCAAGAGGGAGCTGGACAGATACCTAAAGTCAGTGCCGGATCAGCCGGGCTGTGGCTCGTACGTCGGACTGCGTGCGGCCAGCAGTAACAGCCTAGTTGATCAGGCCCTGATCCATCGGGAGGCCTGGTCATGGACCGGGCCGCGGGGGCGTTGATCCCCGGAATAACCTCCAGGTAACCTCCAGGTAACTGACTAGAAATGACTAAGATAACACTTATTTAACAGTAAAGATGTATGCTAAATTATGTTTACTGTGAAATAACTCAAATTCACACACACTAACATGAAATTAATAAATGTTCACCTGCGCATTTCTAGCTCACTTTATACCATCGTTAAATTAAGACACATTTTTATAATATTTGAAGCCAAACACAGGAGGCTTTTGCAAGTTATTTCCCCTCAAGGAAGGTTCCTTGATGTTGGTGAGGGGCTCTTGATTTAGGGAATTGGATCTATGCTCCAGTTCCCCGAATTAAGCCTGAATGCCTTCCACATCCCCCCCCCCAGGCGCTGTATAATCCTCCGGATTTAGCGCTTCCCCCTTGATTATAATATAATAATGCAAGTTATTTGATCCATTTCAGGAAATTGAGAATGGGTTCCATAACACCGACCACCGGGCACATGCGCACACTAAGAATTCTATGAGGTCCTTAACCTGGTTCAGTGAACCAGTAGTGAAAATTTGAAGCCTATCGGATAAGGCGTTCTGTAGTTATAAACGCAAGTTTAGATAAACAAAAAAAAAATAGGTAACCACTTAAAGGTCCTCCTTAGAGGGTACGTCAGTGGCATTAGCCTGTAGGTGACTTGGACCTGCCTTGCATGGGCCAGTTGACCTGCTGAAATGTTCCTTGTGTTCTAATAATTACAGCCAAACGATCGTTACTCTACAAGCCAAAATTGCCATGTTTCTCTTAAAGCAATTCAGAAGTGAACAGTAACAAATACAGCACTGAATATTAACCACTGAAACAGTGTACAATAACTAAAATTTAATACGCGAGGAGGAATCAAATTAACTACTGTTGGGCTCCGTCCAATTGTACTCCAAAGGCCTTATTAAATTTCCCTTCTCTCTTTTTTTCACTCGAGTACACACATTATGGGTCCATGTAATGGAGCATCCAGGGAGGCCAGTGAAAGAGAAGATGACGACTAATAGAGCAAGGAAAATCGATAACGAGGAGAGAGAGATGGGAGGGAACGCAGGGAAAATTCCCCAAGGGTTAAAAATAAAGAGGAGGACGGGGGAAAGGGTGGGGGAATAAATGCAGGTCTGGGGAAGACACTTCGTCACGTTCTGGTAGAAAAAAGTCACGAAGACTAAATTGGGATTAAAAGCTCCAGGGACAGAAGTATGGGAGCTAGGGAGAGAAGACATGGCGGAGACAGTGCTGAGGAGAAATTCTAAATTAACGACATAATACTGATACTAATAATGATAATCATACACTAATAATAATAAACGTAAACATTAATAATAATAATAATAATAATAATAATAATAATAATAATAATAATAATAATAATAATGGGGTATATGCTAACCTCTCTGGTTTTTAGAAATGTATCGAGTTGGAAAAAATCTTATTATGCTGGCATTGTCCAGTTAACAGCACACTGACCTGCGAGTTTTAAGACTCGCAAATATTTTTGTTAGTGGGCTTGGGTTTGAGAAAGACCTGCCTATTATGGTCCAGTAGCCCTGCTGCATGATTCCTCCATTATGTTCAAATGTGAAATAGTTTCTCCCAATCGTCGGTTCGTAGAGAATATTAGTGCCACTTTGTAATAAGCACGAGTAACTAATCCAGCCAATGGCACTTTCCTTGGCGGTTCTTCCGGGTCCAGTGTCATTGATCTGACTCTAGGAAAACAATCTCTGACCTCAGGATGATGGAAGGCAGGATGGAAAACCTTGATCTTGATGCACATGTTGCCCTCTACCTACTTCCCAGACGACTGTTTCCCAAAGTTCACCTACTTTTCGAGATGCTTTTCAGCCTTCGGCAAACCCAAAATCATGGACTGTGACACCCATCTAACGTCTGTGTTTGAAATTGTACTGAACTTTTCCCTTGAAGATGGAGAGTGGCTTCAAGTCTCACTTCCAGTCACTCTTGGCGGTCTGGAAATACGTACAGCCTCCCATATTACCCTACCTGGCTTCAAGCCTCACTTCCAGTCACTCTTGGCGGACTGGAAATACGTACAGCCTCCCATATTACCCTACCTGGCTTCAAGCCTCACTTCCAGTCACTCTTGGCGGACTGGAAATACGTACAGCCTCCCATATTACCCTACCTGGCTTCAAGCCTCACTTCCAGTCACTCTTGGCGGACTGGAAATACGTACAGCCTCCCATATTACCCTACCTGGCTTCAAGCCTCACTTCCAGTCACTCTTGGCGGACTGGAAATACGTACAGCCTCCCATATTACCCTACCTGGCTTCAAGCCTCACTTCCAGTCACTCTTGGCGGACTGGAAATACGTACAGCCTCCCATATTACCCTACCTGGCTTCAAGCCTCACTTCCAGTCACTCTTGGCGGTCTGGAAATACGTACAGCCTCCCATATTACACTACCAGTTTTATCCTCCCAATAACATCGGAAGAGAAATAAAGCAAATATTTTTGACGCTCTGGGAGGTGTAGCAGGGGTTCAAGATTCGAGCTACACTTGCGCTATTATCGAGTGATGGAGACTCGTTGCTCCAGCCTCAAAACAAGCTGCAAATCTTCACTTATAACCCCACTGTGACAGCCTCATTGCTGAAAAGGTGTATAATAACATGTTTACTGCTGTCCGTCTGGAAGCTGTGAGCGCACCTCACTTTGAGCACTTCCTCCTAACTGTTCCTATTTCGGCAATGGACACATCTCGTACCGCAGACCCTCCCGAAGCTGTACTTAGTGTTGCGAAGACGTGTCTCAAACTAAAATGGAGCCATGCTGGTGAAGGGCTCTTGGTCCAAGAAATTACAGCCTCCTATTTTTACCCTCTGATCAAACGTGATTACCTCTCACCTCCCAGGAGCAGTTTGAAGCATACGGGCTTAGCGAAGAAAATAATAAAATTAATAATAGGACTATTACTACTAATAAAAAATAATAAAAATAAAAATTATAACAGAAATATTTCTTTCTTTCTTTCAACACACCGGCCGTATCCCACCGAGGCAGGGTGGCCCAAAAAGAAAAACGAAAGTTTCTCCTTTTACATTTAGTAATATATACAGGAGAAGGGGTTACTAGCCCCTTGCTCCCGGCATTTTAGTCGCCTCTTACAACACGCATGGCTTACGGAGGAAGAATTCTGTTCCACTTCCCCATGGAGGTAAGAGGAAATAAACAAGAACAAGAACTAGTAAGAAAATATTAGAAAACCCAGAGAGGGGTGTGTGTATATATATGCTTGTACATGTATGTGTAGTGTGACCTAAGTGTAAGTAGAAGTAGCAAGATGTACCTGAAATCTTGCATGTTTATGAGACAGAAAAATAGACACCAGCAATCCTACCATCATGTACAACAATTACAGGTTTCTGTTTTACACTCACTTGGCAGGACGGTAGTACCTCCCTGGGCGGTTACTGTCTACCAACCTACTACCTATAATAATAGTCAATAATTCAGTTATCAGTTTATTTCAGAAAATTTAATACAGTTTATTTCAGAAAATTTAATTTCAATAAAATGTTCACTAATAAAGAAAAAGAGAGAAAGGCACAAGTTGCAGATGAATTCTTTGAGACGACGTTTCGCTCTGCACAAAGTTTCACTGAGACGACGTTTCGCTCTGCGCAGCTTCACTGAGACGACGTTTCGCTCTGCGCGGCTTCACTGAGACGACGTTTCGCTCTGCGCAAAGCTTCACCGAGACGACTTTTTCCTATGTGCAAAGCTTCACTGAGACGACGTTTCGCTCCATATAGAGCTTCAAGTCAGCTTGATCATACTGACTACACACATGTATACTTCTCGGAGAAGAAAAATAAATCTGTTCACCGAGCGAAACCTTGTCTCAGTAAAAGCTTCTTCTGCAGCTTCTTTCCTTATATCTGCGGGTGAGACATTTCGATCTAGAGAAGTTAAATCCCCTTTAAAGGCTGGAGACATTGCGGGTAATTAAGGTCAATCATCTTAATCACTGGGAATGTTTAAGTCCCTTGATTTGTACTTCTTGAAAGGCAGGCGATACAGATACATTATAGCTTACATCTAAAAAAACTCAGTAGGATTAGTTTCAAATGCAAACAAATCTCTCTCTTCTAGAGCAAGAGACTCGTAAGACGTTGCAACATACCCACAACGAAAAGCAGGACTCGCTTGAGGCAGCACAGTAAATGTAAGAATCCCAAGACTTTTCAACGGCCTCCATAGGTAAGGTGGATTATCAACAGATCCCTGGCTGTATTCAAGAAGGAACGTGATAGGTTCACCCTCATCAGCCCGACTATGATGCATATGTTAGACTCCGTGCGTCTAGCACCAACAGCCTCGTACATCAGGCCAACCAGTGGAAGGCCTGGTCTAAGACCTGGCCGCGGGGGCGCTGACCCCCTGAACACTTTCCTAGTAGATATGTGCAACAGTAAAGTATTTTTATTCCAAAACGTTTCGCCTACACAGTATGCTCCTTCAGTCGAATATACAGGAGGCAGCAGCAGCAGTGATGTAAAGTGGATGTAATCAGTCCATCACCACTGACGACAAAGATTTGAGGTGGTCAGTCCCTTAGCCTGGTAGATTCCAGAGACATTTACTAGTCATACTGGTGGTAAATATATTTATATTCCTAAAAAAATCATACTCTTATATTACCTTAATTATTATTTTAAGTAAAAGGACACAAGTACAACTAATGTGACGTTTTACTGTGGCAACTTTTGGCTCTCCTGGAACTTTGTCAAGTTGCACTTGTGTACTTATACTTTCATACTGTCGGTATTTCTACCAAAATATATACATTATTTTATATTCTTCATGCTGCTGTTGAGGATGCTATTACCCCAAAATATTCAGCTGCGTGACCAGTAACGTAAAAATAATCACAGAGGTCACATTGGGTCTTTGTTAGACGTCACTCAACAATATTTCATCGCTAGAGATAAACAGTAGTCTTTTTACTTATTACAAATACCTCAGATAATGCAGTGTTCGGAATACAAATTCTTGGTATCTTATTGCCATTAAAAAAAACACACTATCCTTTGTTCGTAATGGTATAAAAGACCGATAACTTGAAGATTAAGACACATGCAACAGTTGGGGTATCTTTATTGATGAAGTGAATACAAATGGAGCAGTAGAAATAAAGATGAGGAATTTTTGTCTGAAGAAACCTACTGTGTAGTCGAGACGTTTCATCGATAAAGATACCCAACTTGTCAGACACTGCAACATCATGGAATCTTGGTTCAGAGGACATCTACAAGACCTTCACGGCTGCTGCAACTAACCCATCTCTTTGGGAAGGACCTACTTCCACTGGGGAATCCCGCCTACCACTGACTTTGCCCTCGTCTGCTGCCCGTCCCTATCCACTGACGCCTATATAAACCGCCAGTCTTCTTGTCTTTGCTCCAGATTCTCCTCCACCACGATGCTGTGAACACTAACTCCAAGGCCGAGGGACTGATTACCTCATCTTTTTTATATAGTTCTACTGTCTTCCTATTATGTCCTAGAATCTGTATTGATAAAGCCACTGGATGGCGAAACGTCTACTACAATAAAGATATCCAGATGTTGCACATGTGTCTTAACTTTCATACCCAACTGTTGCATATGTCTTAATTTTCACAATTTATCCTCATTATCACTCACCCTATCCTTACTATCATGTTCTGTCCTCACTATCAAATTTTATCCTCACTAACACACTTTATCCTGTCACACTAATCTCACTCTCACACTCACTGTCACATTTTCCTGCCTTATTTTCTCTCATTTTCTCTCATCAGTGTGATGGTAGGATGATATTGTTCAATTACCCAGCCAGGCTACAGGAGGAGGAGGAGAAGGAGGAAGAAAATGAGGAAGAAGAGGAAGAGGAACATAAAGGGGAACAGCAGCAGGAAGAGGAAAATGAGAATTTGGAGTGAAGGAGTTGGAGAAAGAGAAAATAATAAAGACCCAAAAGAAGAATTATCTGAAGAAGCTGAAGAAAAAGAGAAGAGAAGAGAAAGTAGTATTAGTAGTAGTAGCAGAGATAAGAAGCAATCTTCCTTAACCTGTGCTGGGAGAATTTTAACCCCATCAGCATCAACTAGCAATATCGTCAGTTAAATTGGTCCAGGGACACACACATAACCTGCCTTAATGATGGCCCTGTACACCAAGTGTCTTGTAAATTCAAGCCATGGGGAAAACGGTAAAAAAATGACAATAATAACGGCTTTAATTCATAGAACGCAGTTACTGATACCAGAATCCAGATGTGATATACAGATAACACGACAACGTAGGATGGTATTTTGATAGTGTTATGTGTGTCGATGATCTCTGGTTTTTAGAATCCGGAGCCACAGCAGGATTTAGACGTTCTCTGCTCCCTTGTCAGAGTTCAGTGAAGAAAGAATCCGGAGCCACAGCAGGATTTAGACGTTCTCTGCTCCCTTGTCAGAGTTCAGTGAAGAAAGAATCCGGAGCCACAGCAGGATTTAGACGTTCTCTGCTCCCTTGTCAGAGTTCAGTGAAGAAAGAATCCGGAGCCACAGCAGGATTTAGACGTTCTCTGCTCCCTTGTCAGAGTTCAGTGAAGAAAGAATCCGGAGCCACAGCAGGATTTAGACGTTCTCTGCTCCCTTGTCAGAGTTCAGTGAAGAAAGAATCCGGAGCCACAGCAGGATTTAGAAGCTCCCCTGTCAGAGTTTAGTGAAGAACAAAGGGCAAAATACGGCGCCTGGAATACTTAACACGTACATAGGAGAAAGAAGCTCATGACGACGCTTCGGTCAGACTTAGACCATTTACAAAGTCACACTAACACACGAAGGAGAGCCGGTATATATATTGGCTCCCTGTCCTTCGCGTGTTAGTGTGACTTGTCAATGGTCCAAGTTGGACCTGAACGTCGTCATAAGCTTCTTTCTATTATGTGCGGGTTATTTGTGCAAAGTTCAGTGGCTCGAACCTAAGGTGTTGCACATTTTTTTTAATTTTGGTGTGGCCCGGTGGTCTGGTGGCTAAAACTCCCGCTTCACACACGGAGGGCCCGGGTTCGATTCCCGGCGGGTGGAAATTCTGACACGTTTCCTTACACCTATTGTCCTGTTCACCTAGCAGCAAATAGGTACCTGGGTGTTAGTCGACTGGTGTGGGTCGCATCCTGGGGGACAAGATTAAGGACCCCAATGGAAATAAGTTAGACAGTCCTCGATGACGCACTGACTTTCTTGGGTTATCCTGGGTGGCTAACCCTCCGGGGTTAAAAATCCGAACGAAATCTCTTATTGAACTGGTAGGTTTCAGTAGGGTAACTAAGGTATCGTCAAGCATTCCAAACCATTGAACGGGCGGGAAACGAACCCATGGCAAGTTTAGGGTTCACTTGCGCTGGGTTGAATCCCCGTCCGTTCCGTGTTTTTTTACAGTCGCGTTATTACGATTTCATGGGTCATGTATTCCGCTCTGGTTCCAGACACAGAACCCCTATAGTAACTGAGTTGGACCTGACTAGCTTGTGCTACTAGATACGATGCCGTGTTCCTTACTTAAGTGAATGTGACCTGACCTGACTAGGCCAAGGCATTGGCTTAAGGCGGTGGGAGAATTGCACGTGCCTCGCATGGGCCAGTAGGCCTGCTGCAGTGTTCCTTCTTTGTTCATTTAAGGAATCCAGAAAGTGGATGAGATTAAAGGAGTTTCTTATGAGACTTAATCCGTAGTCCCTAACAAGGTCAAGTTTTAGTGTCCAGGAAGAGGATAAGATCATTTTTTTTTCGGATTTTTAACCCGAAGGGTTAGCCAGCTAGGATAACCCAAGAGGACTGTCTGTCTTATTTTCATTGGGGTCCTCAATCTTATCCCCCAGGATGCGACCCACACCAGTCGACTAGCACCTAGGTACCTACTTACTGCTAAGTGAACAGGGACAGCAGGTGTAGGGTGACTAGCACCCAGGTACCTACTTACTGAACGGTGACAGCAGGTGTTAAGGAAACACGCCCTATGTTTCCACCCGGCCGGGAATTGAACCAAGGACACTCAGAGTGTGTGGAGAACACGTTGCCTACCAGGCCACCTCCAGTGTTCCACAAAGTCTATTCTCATGTAAAATCATTTTTCCAATTAAACACAAATCATGAAAAGGCATTCACTTATATTTTTAAGAAATCAACCTGCGTAAGTGGTTTATTAAGAAATAGAAACTTAATCCCTGTAGTGAAGACAGCGGGTAGGGTGTAGGGCATCTATTACAGGGTAGGGTGTAGGGCATCTATTACAGGGTAGGGTTTAGGGTATTACAGGGTAGGGTTTAGAGTATCTATTACAGGGTAGGGTTTAAGGTATCTATTACAGGGTAGGGTTTAGAGTATCTATTACAGGGTAGGGTTTAGGGTATCTATTACAGGGTAGGGTTTAGGGTATCTATTACAGGGTAGGGTTTAGGGTATCTATTACAGGGTAGGGTTTAGGGTATCTATTACAGGGTAGGGTTTAGGGTATCTATTACAGGGTAGGGTTTAGGGTATTTATTACAGGGTAGGGTTTAGGGTATTTATTACAGGGTAGGGTTTAGGGTATTTATTACAGGGTAGGGTTTAGGGTATCTATTACAGGGTAGGGTTTAGGGTATCTATTACAGGGTAGGGTTTAGGGTATCTATTACAGGGTAGGGTTTAGGGTATCTATTACAGGGTAGGGTTTAGGGTATCTATTACAGGGTAGGGTTTAGGGTATTTATTACAGGGTAGGGTTTAGGGTATGTATTACAGGGTAGGGTTTAGGGTATTTATTACAGGGTAGGGTTTACAGGGTAGGGTTTAGGGTATGTATTACAGGGTAGGGTTTAGGGCATTTATTACAGGGTAGGGTTTAGGGCATTTATTACAGGGTAGGGTTTAGGGCATTTATTACAGGGTAGGGTTTAGGGCATTTATTACAGGGTATCGTTTAGGACATCTATTACCTGATAGGATTTAGGGCATTTATTACAGGGTAGGGTTTAGGGTATGTATTACAGGGTAGGGTTTAGGGCATTTATTACAAGGTAGGGTTTAGGACATTTATTACAAGGTAGGGTTTAGGACATTTATTACAAGGTAGGGTTTAGGACATTTATTACAAGGTAGGGTTTAGGGCATTTATTACAAGGTAGGGTTTAGGACATTTATTACAAGGTAGGGTTTAGGGTATTTATTACAAGGTAGGGTTTAGGACATTTATTACAGGGTAGGGTTTAGGACATTTATTACAAGGTAGGGTTTAGGGTATTTATTACAGGGAATCCTTATGAAATCTCACCTACTTACTCTACCAGACGTGTACTCCAGCATTACTCCTACTTAAGTAGAACTCAATCTGCCCTTATGTTTACTTTCAACACTTCTCAACGCGCCTCCAAGCTCAGGTTGAAGTCTGAGATGGCTTGTAAAGCCAGCTGACAACTAGGCTTTGAACACTGATTCCCCCCTGTCTTCATTGCCTCGATCCACAGTGACTGAGGATGCTGTTACCCGTCCCTGGCTACTATACTGAGGCTTGGAGATCACCGGCTGAACATCCCCCGTCTGCAGGGACTCAAGACACCTTGTTCATCACTATTACCTGTGATTCTGTTAATAGTTTTTGATCACGCTTCCATTTTTTTCAGCAGTTGCGTCATTTAGGATTATCTTTCATGTTCGTGTTTTTATTTATGATATAATTAATATTTTTTATTTTGTTAGCATCAATATTTTATTTCATATTTCTTTTAATTTTTTTTTTCTCTTTTTACATTTTCACTGGATCTTCCTTCAAGGTGTGAGGTCTTATTCCTTCACAAAATTTTATCCTCCAATTTCTAATTATATTTTTTAACGTTTTTTCACATTTTCCTCTTCCTATATATACTACTGTCTCCATTTTAGGACTAATGAAGCCACTCGTGACAATACATATTTACATTGGAAATATAAACACAAATGCAGTATAATGTGATCCTTTATTGACAACGTTTCACCCACACAGTGGGCTTTTTCAAGTCACACACGGATCTACCTGGGGTTGGAAGGTACGAGAGTATTTATAGTCATGTTCAGAATGTTGAGGTCAGGTGGAGAATGCTGCATATATAATCTACCGGGTGGGGTTATAGAGTCTTGGGTAGCTTGGCAGGGGTATTGGACAAGTTGTGAGTAGACCTTCTGCAGTGTTCTATGTTCTTATGTGGGATAGCGATGAAGAAGTTTCTTGGCGAGTGGTTCAGCTATGTTATAGAAGCCATTGTTCTGGTTGAAATTGTTGGTTATAGAGATAAGCGATGATTCCAGGATTCTTCTGTATTGAGTGTTGTCTTCTGTGGCTATAAGTCTTGAGTTTCTGTAGTTAATTAAATGGTTGTGTGAATTGCGATGCTGTACACAGGCATTCCTTGTATCGTCAGTCCTGCTTGCATATTGGTGTTCTGAAATGCGTGTATGATCTACCGGGTGGGGTTATAGAGGTGATCTACCGGGTGGGGTTATAGACGTGATCTACCGGGTGGGGTTATAACCCCACCCGGTAGATCATCAGATGCAGCATTCTTCACCTGACCTCAACATTCTGACTATAAATACTCTCGTACCTTCCAACCCCAGGTAGATCCGTGTGTGACTTGAAAAAGCCCACTGTGTGGGTGAAACGTTGTCAATAAAGGATCACATTATACTGCATTTGTATTTATATTTCCATTGTGTCGGTATTTTATACCATTTATTACCACATATTTACATTAAACGTCTAATTGTGAACAAGGATCTGTGTCCATACGTGAGAGTAGATCTAGCACTGAAGGTTTGAGTTTGAGAAGGACCTTCTAGTATGGGCTACTAATCTTGCTGCTGTGTTCCTCTATACTTATGTTTTTAAGTGAATATCACTTAAATGGGTACGCTTATGCTCTTAAGTGGATGTCTCCGATATGGACAATCTTTTGTTTACCAAACTTTGGATTTCCTGAAATTTCCGGATTTTAATTAAGGCAGCCTATATATATTTCCCGTCTACGTTTTTGTTTGCCTTTTCCCAAGTGATTAACTTGGGAAAATGTCCAGCACCGTCTCTTCGTCGTTCACAGTTGTTATGGTTATTACTGAGGCAGGCGTAATGGTGTTCGAGGTTCCTAATCTCTAGATATCGTGCTGTTTCGCTTATATTTCTCTTCACATACACACTCCGCATGTATTATGCATATATCTGAAACTCCCCACATCCTTTAGAGTGCGAGGACTGCATTTCCCATCTCTAGATTTGCAACATCCACATATATCCTTTAGAATGCAAACTCTGTACATCAAGCATCCATAACTGTAACATTCCCATCTATCCTTCCAAGTATATGCACTGTACTTCGCATTTCCAGAACCACATCTTCACCTATCCTTTCGAGTTCTGGCAAAGTATTTCCTGCCTCGAAAATATCAACATCCCATCTCCAGCGCCCATAACTGCAACAGTCCCATCCAACCATCAGAGTGCAGACTCTATACTTCCCACCTCCGAATCATAACATCCAAACCCATTCTTCAGAGTGCAGACCCTATACTTCCCACCTTCGGAATCATAACATCCAAACCCATTCTTCAGAGTGCAGACTCTGTACTTCCCACCTCCGGAATCATAACATCCAAACCCATTCTTCAGAGTGCAGACCCTATACTTCCCACCTCCAGAATCATAACATCCAAACCCATTCTTCAGAGTGCAGACACCGTATTTTCTACCTTAGATCGTTCAGAGGAAAATCCAGTAGCATTTCCCACAATTCTTGACGACGTCTGCCTCTTACTAAGCTTCGAGGCACACTGAATTAATATCTGAAGTCTGGTGGTTGAAGCTACAAACTTCTCCACCCAAGCTGCACAAATCCATTATAAATTCAATATTTCAATTAAAACTATACTTGTGTAGAAAAAAATACTGAAATTTATTTACTGAAACATGTTTAATTTAATATGAAGAGTGAATTTAACAAGACTGTAGGAAAAAAATACCATAGATACAAATATTCACGCCCATGTATGGATGAAGGGAGGGGTAAAGAGGTTTTGTGTGCATGGGGCTTGTACATACAGCAGGCATGCGTAAGTGTGTTAGGTAGGAGTGAATGAAGACCAATGGTTTTTGGGACCTGCCGAGCTGTTGGAGTGTGAGACGGGTGACGTTTTATGAAGAGCAGGACTTGAGTCCTGGAGGTGGGAAGTACAATACCTGCACTTTAAAGGCAGCGTCTGAAATATTTGCTGTTTGGAGTGACATCTAAATTGTCCTATCTGCGCGCCTCTACAAAGACACAGTGTGAATGATGCTAAAAGTGTTTCTTTTTTAGGTCACCCTGCCTCGGTGGGAGACGGACGATGTATATATCATTACTGTTTCTTAGGAAGGTCTCTGAGGAATCAAAATAGTCAAAATAGTCCTTGGAATTTAATTACACTTCCCTGTAGTTATATTGCATTTTAAGGTGCCACTTGTATCTTGTGATCTCATATTCTGTCTCACGAATTAAAGAAGTATTTACAGTGCATTTATTAATATTAATAAAAGCTGTATTTGCTAGCTTTTTTTTCACTGTTGTCAATAGCACGTAATTTAGATTCATATTCAGCGGTATTTAGGCAATGGGATAGGGATTAATTTCAATGAAAATTATATAATCAATGTATGAACGAAGGAAAAACAAACAGCGCAAGAATTCGTAAATACTTATCACAGAAATGGTGGGATTCGAACCTGTTTTAGGCTGGTCCTAAAACTCTCAAACTAGTGCGAGTTTCAAAACTCAGTTGCCAATCGGTTCGATCCCCACCGATTCTGTGATTTATTTGTACTCGTATTATTACGATTTGTAAATACAAATAAACAATTACGAACATAAAATCAACAAAGCGATAAAGAATAACAGAAAGATAAAAATATAAAATACCTCCCAAAAAAGAAATCTGATAATGACTAGAAAATTAAGCGAAATATGTAAAAGCAAAAAAATGAATAATGATAAATATAACAATATTTGCGAATATAAAAAAGTTAAAACGGTAATCTCCCCAGGCCTATAAGGCGTCAAGACGCTGGCACGACAAGTCCAAGTAATCCAGCCTAGTTCCTTCAAAGCCCGAGAATGAACGTCTGAAATTCGAAGCCGTAAACCCACCACAAAGCCCAATTGAGAGCGACTAAGACGGTCCCAGACTCCCACAATCCAGACAGATCAGCCACGATAATAACGATATTTAATTCAAGCTACAGTAATTCCGGCTCCAATTGCCAACTGACCGAGAGGTTATTTTAAACTCGGTTTCGATAACCCTGTGTGTTGAATCAGGGGGGATATGATCGAGGTATATATGGGAAAACAAGAATGAATAATAGGGATGTAAATAGCGTGCTAAAAATATCTAGCCTAGACAGGACTCGCAGCAATGGTTTTAAGCTGAAAAAATTCAGATTCCGGATTATTATAATCAAGAGGGAAGCGCTAAACCCGTAGGATTACACAGCACCTGAGGGGGGAATGTGGAAGGTATTCAGGTTTAATTCAGAGAACTGGAGAACAGATCCAGTTTCCTTGATCAAGAGCCCCTCACCAGCACTCAGATTCAGAAGGATATAGGAAAGCACTGGTTTGGTAATAGAGTTGTGGATGAGTGGAACAAACTCCCGAGTACCGTCATAGAAACTAAGACGTTGCGTAGTTTTAAAAATAGGTTAGATAAATATATGAATTGGTGTGGGTGGGTGTGAGTTGGACCTGACTAGCTGGTGCTACTGGGTCAGAAGCCGTGCTCCTTCCTTAAGTGGAGGTAACCTCACTAGGTTGGCCATTGGGATAAGCCGGGGGTTGACATGGACCTGCCCCACATGGGCCAGTAGGCATTCTGCAGTGCTCTTTCTTTCTTATGTTTGTAGATGAATGGTTCAGAGAACCGACATGTTGATAAAATAGACACATGTGCAACTCTTGGGTATCTTTATTGAGGAAACGTTTCGCCACACAGTGGCTTCATCAGTCCATACAAAGGAGAATGGTGCTCTTCGCACCTATTCCTAGGTTGAGAGACTGATTACCTTATCTTCTGTACATAGGTCTACTGTCTTCAAGTTATGTCCTAGAATTTGTATTGATAAAGCCACTGGATGGCGAAACGTCTACAATAAAGATACCCAGATGTTGCACATGTGTCTTAATCTCATCACAAAGGAGAATCTTGAAGAACAGGAGGAGAATGAGGTAATCAGTCCCTCAACCTTGAGTCGATGTGGTCAGTCCATCAATCTTGAATAGAATACGGCATACGTGCTGAGAAGGAGCTTATAAACCGTTGGCAGGAGAGGTGAAGCAGTCATAGGTCGTGTAACATTTGTTCACCTACTTCAACATTGAACAAATGTTACACGACCTATGACTGCTGCACCTCTCCTGCCAACGGTTTATAAGCTCCTTCTCAGCACGTATGCCGTATTCTATTCAAGATTGATGGACTGACCACATCGACTCAAGGTTGAGGGACTGATTACCTCATTCTCCTCCTGTTCTTCAAGATTCTCCTTTGTATGGACTGATGAAGCCACTGTGTGGCGAAACGTTTCCTCAATAAAGATACCCAAGAGTTGCACATGTGTCTACTTTATGTTCTTATGTAACCTCTCACTCGTTAGCAATGCTTACAGATCGATTTCTATGAACTATTTCACCAATATACCAAAAGTGCCATAATTTTTTTTACACAATTTAATTATCTTATCTCATTTACGGAGTTGCTATCCTACCTCAATTTGTTTACAAGCTACAAGCTGTTATCCTACCTCAGTTTATTTAGAAGCAAAGAGCTATTATCCTACCTCAGTTTATTTAGAAGCAAAGAGCTATTATCCTACCTCAGTTTATTTAGATGCAAAGAGCTATTATCCTACCTCAGTTTATTTACAGGCTAAGAGCTGTTATTTCACTACACCTTATTTACAGTCCAAGAACTGTAATCTTACCTCGGTTCATTTCAAAGCCCAGTCCAATCTAAGGTGGAAGGTACTGCCCAGTCCAATCTAAGGTGGAAGGTACTGCCCAGTCCAATCTAAGGTGGAAGGTACTGCCCAGTCCAATCTAAGGTGGAAGGTACTGCCCAGTCCAATCTAAGGTGGAAGGTACTGCCCAGTCCAATCTAAGGTGGAAGGTACTGCCCAGTCCAATCTAAGGTGGAAGGTACTGCCCAGTCCAATCTAAGGTGGAAGGTACTGCCCAGTCCAATCTAAGGTGGAAGGTACTGCCCAGTCCAATCTAAGGTGGAAGGTACTGCCGCCCACAAGGATGCCACCGACATCGTCTACGACCCAGGTACTTAGTAACTAAGTGAACAAGGACAGCAGTTGTAAGGAAACTTGTCATGTGTATACCCGTTCCAAGATCATTTAAACAGATGAACAGTTATATAACTAGACTACAGATGAGATTAAAGATTACGTTTTTGTTTTGCTATCATGCTTTCAAGCTTAGGTTCGTCAGGAAACAGGACAAGTGTTCCCTGACGAGGGACTTAGTCTCATGACGACCTGCAGATGGGGCTTTTGGTCATCTGACCGAGGCCCTCTGCTGGCTTACTACTCCACCCCTCCAAAAATTATGATTGTGATGATTATTGTTATTAATTATTATTTCAGGAATAGGATTCATGGGATCTACGGTTTGGTTATCATGTATCCAATATTAGTGTCCAGTCTTGATACCAGGCCAGTGGTTTCCAACCTTTTAATCACGAAGGCCCCCTTCTGTTTAAATCAATTATCCCAAGAATCGCAGGTTTTTGAAAGGCCTGGCCATTCAGCAAGCCTATTTTATAAACTAACAAGAAACTCTTCCCGGTTTTACCTCTCAGTTGAGTTATATATGTAACTGAGTACGCAGTTAAATAAATGGCAGTATTAAAAAACCGGAAACGGTTTTGAAAATTTAAAATTAGCTGACGGACCCCCACTACATTTGCTGACTCCCAGGGATCCTCGGATCCCTGGAGGTCAGCAAAGAGAAATGAGAAAAAACACCGAAAGTTGAGCTTTTCTATTCTCTGTGTAGATGTTCATGAAGCCATGACATGATCGATATGTTATCAAAATAACAGTTAGCTCTGTACCTGTCTTCACCAACAGACGCTATAACAGGACGGAGGATTGCTTTCACTGAATAGCCTACGTGGATTTAAATGCTTCACAAACTTCACGTTTGTCCACGAGATGAAATTTCACAATGTCGAAAGAGTCAGTCCTGAAAACTGATGATAGGAGCGAGAGCAGGATACTGATCAAATCGGTCTTTCCACTTGAATGCTAAAATATTAATTAGAGGCTATTAAATATTCATCTCTGGACCGAAATAATGGCTATACGATCTATAAGCGTAAATACAGGATTTTCTATAACTTTTAAATATTCATCTCTGGACCGAAATAATGGCTATATGATCTATAAGCGTCAATATAGAATCTCCTATAACTTTACACTGAACTATAAGCGTCAATATAGAATCTCCTATAACTTTACACTGAACTATAAGCGTCAATATAGAATCTCCTATAACTTTACACTGAACTATAAGCGTCAATATAGGATCTCCTATAACTTTACACTGAACTATAAGCGTCAATATAGAATCTCCTATAACTTTACACTGAACTATAAGCGTCAATATAGGATCTCCTATAACTTTACACTGAACTATAAGCGTCAATATAGGATCTTCTATAACTTCAGTTATTCCTGATCGTTGAATGTGACATAGAATCTCCTGTCGTGTCAATTTTTTTTCTCTGTAAAAACAAGCTACCGAACAGGTGGAGTTTAATATGCAATGTTTTTTTCACTCATGTGAGCACAGGGAAGAATTTAAATTTTCATAGCCTTGTGGTGGTATAATCCATCACGTTTGATAAATGACGCACACATACTCGGCTGGTTAATTGGACCTCAAGTCTATCAACACATGAGGGTCTTCAAGGTTGCATGTCATCTGTTCACCAATCAAGAGAACCTTAATACCAAAATATTAGTGAATTTGGCTTATAGCAAAATCTTGGAGCATGTTTTATAGCCGATCAGACGTATTATTTACTTACTTAATGTATATATCACTAATTCAATAAAATTTACAAATTGGGACCTGTGCCACCCAATAACAACACGAACTATGCTTTCAGGAAACCATAGCAATGGTGAAAATTTCAAGCAAATCAGAAGATTCATTATTTAGTTATGGCACTTATTCCTATGACTCAAAGTTTTGATTATAACTTTTATTGTGCTGACAAAATTAAAAAAGCATTCTCCTGACCTCAAGATGAGTCAAATACTGAAGCTGTATTGAAGAGGTGGACTGAAATTTAACGCCATATTAAACATAACATTGTCGTATTAGGCAGTAACTCCTTTATTAATGTCGGAACACCACCCCTGAGGGTTTGGAAATTATCCCAGCAAGTCTTTGAGGCTTTCAAAGATTTCATTAACCTTGGTCACACGATACCTACACACGACAAATGGTCCAGAAATCTTATACCCTCGTTACCGTATACATGCGTTGGATATTTAATGATCGGATGAGTCGTTCTTGTGTTACGAGTGAAAAAAAAATGGGAAAATAGAGGAAGAAAAAAAATTATGACAATCTCCTAAAGATCTCATTTCAGGGGGAAATAACAATGATGATTATAATTTTTTGATACACCGGCCGTCTTCCACCGAGGCAGGTGACCAGAAAATAAAAACTTAACTTATTCTTCATTTTACGATAAAAATTATACTGAATAATAATAAATACTAATTAAAAATAATTATAATTAATACTGAATAAAAATAAAAATAAATTAAAAATAATTATAAATGCTGAATAATAATAAATACTAAACAAAAATAATACAAATATAATAATAATGATAAATCAATGGAAATTAAAGTTCCAGGATATTTACTATTTAAAACACACATGTTTCCAGCAGGAGTCTGGTGGTAAGCGC
The DNA here is from genome assembly GCF_038502225.1 of Cherax quadricarinatus. NCBI lineage: Eukaryota > Metazoa > Arthropoda > Malacostraca > Decapoda > Parastacidae > Cherax > Cherax quadricarinatus. Next base: position 11,060,845 of record NC_091379.1, read on the forward strand.
TGGAAAAATGCTGGAATTTTTTTTCCCTGTGAGAATGAGGTTGTGGCCGGTGAGAGGCTTGGGAAGCCAAGCTGCTGAGTGAGTACCAGCGGAAAATGGACTGGTGGGAAGAAAGCTGCCATCGCTGGAGACAATCAATTCATTGCATCAAGGAAAAGCTCCTGGATCTGATGGAATATGCCGAGCTGCCCGAATTCTTCTAGGAGGAAACGTACGTACGTACACGTACGTGTGTGTGTGTGTGTGTGTGTGTGTGTGTGTGTGTGTGTGTGTGTGTGTGTGTGTGTGTGTGTGTGTGTGTGTGTATACACACCTAGTTGTGGTTGCAGGTGTCGAGTCACAGCTCTTGGCCCCGCATCTTCACTGGTCGCTACTTGGTACTCTTCCTGGTCCATGAACTTTATCATACCTCTTCTTATAGCTATGTATGGATCCTGCCTCCACTACGCCACTTCCCAGACTATTCTACTTCCTGACAACTCTGTGATTGAAGAAATACTTCCTAACATCTCATTTGACTCATCTTTTCTTCAGCTTCCAATTGTGGCCCTTTGTTTCTGTGTCCCATCTCTGGAGCGTTCTGTGTCTGTCCACCTTGTCAATTCCTCGCAGTATTTTGCACGTCGCTATCATGTCTCCCCTAACCCTCCTGTCCTCCAGTGTCGTCAGGCCGATTTCCTTTAACCTTTCTTCGTAGGACATGCCCCTTAACTCTGGAACTAGTCTTGATGTAACTTTCTCTAAATTCTTGACGTGATTGACCAAGTGTGGGTTCCAAACTGCTGCTGCATACTCCAATATGGGCCTGACGTACACCGTGTACAGAGTCTTGAATGATTCCTTACTAAGGTATCTGAACGTCGTTCTGAGGTTTGCCAGGCGCCAGTATACTGCAGCAGTTATCTGGTTGACGTGCGCCTCAGGAGATGTGCTCGGTATTATGCTCACTCCAAGATCCTTTTCCTTGAGTGAGAGTTGCAGTTTTATCATACCTTATCATAAAGGTAAGTATCGATCCTGCCTCCACTATTTCACTCCGAAGCCAGACAACTCTAAGGCTGAAGAAATACTTCTTAACATACCTGTAATGCATCCGAATTGTTAACTTCCAGTTATGTCCCCTTGTTCCAGTATCTCATCTGCGAAACCTTCTGGCCCTGTCCACCGTGCGTGCGTGCACACTAGATCTTAACATAAAACACATTTCTTTATTCTGTTCTGTACGGCGGCCGATTCTTGCAATCTTAAAATTGAACTTGCATTATGATAATTACCTTATTTGAATTCATGACATTACTGTCCTCGTGCCATTTAAATTTTGGCTCTAATTTCCCCGAGTACAACACCAATAGAGTCAGCTGTACTCAAGCCAGTTGAACGGTAACTATTTTCCAGAACCTTGAAATACAGCGAAAAGAACACACATATATAACACAATAAATTAAAAAATGTTCATGTAAGAAGTTTTATTACGGAAACGTTTCGTCTGCTCTGCAGGCTTCTTCAGTCGAATTTAGTTGCGATAAATATTTTGGTCAGTAGTAGATGAGATGATCGGTCCCATCAGCCTGGAAGGAAGCGCTGGAAATTAATTTTCTCGTGCACCCACCTACATGATATGTAAATGTTTAGAAAGCCGACAGGTTGACGAAGCCGCTGACTGGCCGGCGAAATGTTTCCGTAATGAATCTTCGAAAATGTTACACAAGTGTCTTATTCTTCGTGTTGAAGTGTGATCTCAGGAAACGTCGTGGAATAGACGTTTTTATCTCGAGGCTGATTGTACTCACTTAAATAATCTTCATTCTTTTTGTACTCTCATAAGTAAGAGCTTCCTTCCAACTGGCTCACTGTCGTCTGAAGAGGGGCTCATGTTAGACCCAGAATGTCCACGTTATTTCTGTAACACTGTGTGTGTGTGTGTGTGTGTGTGTGTGTGTGTGTGTGTGTAAATATCTAGAGTCAAGGGAATGAAGTCGTTCACTTGAACGAATCTACCTGGACTTCCTACTCATTTCTGCAACATTGCAAGCCCCTGAAGAATTAGACGCATTTGCAACATTTGGATATTTTTCTTGTGAAAATAAATGGAGTCAGTGACCACCGATAATGTAATTTTCTTTAATAACTGCATCCTGGTTTTTTTTTTGTGGTTTTAACCCACTAAAGTTGAAAGTGTGATTTTTTTTATGCAAAATAAGATACGACTGGACTTTGTGTTTAGTGTATACACGTTTACCGTTTCTTCCTGTGTTCAATGATTCGTGCTTCCAGATCTCTTCCTGCCCTGGAAACACAAATCATCAAACACAAAAGATACTGTCAGGTTCGCACAGATTCGTTCATCCATATTTTGGGACACAAAAGAAATCACATTATCTCCTGGAACCGGCCAATCGTCGCACATAAAACAGCAAGCAGATACAAAAGCAAAATTATGCAATCAGGATTGGCCAGTCTCAAAATACTTCATGATAAGAAACCACATATCTTTTATACGAGAATTTCGTATAAAGGAATACTAACTAAAATTTTGAATGGAGTAAACAGGTAAGCCAGCGGTAGGGCTTGGTCATAAGCCTAATAGCTCCGGTTGTGGGTCGTCATATGCGTAAGATTAAGAAGTATTTGACATGTTTCCTGACAATTCTTACTTAACCTAAGCTAATCCAAAGCACTTAGAGTACATAAATACATGCCTTTTTTAATTCAGCACTCCAGCCGTCTTCCACCTAGGGTGACCCAGACAAAGATTCGCTTCGGATGATGAGGACGTAACTTGGAGATCGAAATACATAGCTCCTCACCCTTTGCGTGTCTCCTCTGAGTTAATTTCAAAATTACCTGGGATCAATGCAGGACTAATCCTTGCTAACAGGCAGGTCTTCTAACACTTGTCCCAGATCACCTGTCAGTAAATAAGTACCTTGGTGTTAGTCACCTGTCGTGGGCGGCATATTTACAGAAGGTTGGTCTTTCAAATGAGCTGAGGTAGGAAAACAGCTCGTACCTGTAAAAGAGCTTAGGTAGGTAGCAATTCTCTTTCTGTAAAAGAACTTAGATAACAGGTCTCTTCCTGTAAATGAACTGAGGTAGGATAACTCTTAACCTGTAAATGAGTCAAAATAACAGCTCTTGTCCTGTTAATAATCTGAGGAAGAATAACGCCTCTTAACCTGAAGAAACTTTAAAATCTGAGAGAGAGAGAGAGAGAGAGAGAGAGAGAGAGAGAGAGAGAGAGAGAGAGAGAGAGAGAGAGAGAGAGCAAACAATCCTGGATAGACCTGACATTTCAGCAGAGCCTTCAACACAGGAGGGATGTGGGTGGCCTTACTGTTATGTACAAGACCAAAGTTGTCGAAGTACCACACTTGAATCCACTTCGAGGACAGCGAGAAGCAAGCTTCTATACCACAAGACGGGCAGAAAGCAGCAACTTCACTCTGGCTGTACCCTTCTCCAGAACATCACTCCATCTGAGATTATTTATCCCCAGGAAGTCTGAAGTCTGGAACAAATTCGTACAGCATTATGATGTCAACGAGATCAAGTCAGTTGATCAAATGAAAATGCTGGCCCACAGATAGCTCCAACTTCATTCTGTTTCCTACTTGTATGTCTCATAACAATAAAAATGCCTTCAAATGAGCTATTGTAGGTAACAGCTCTTAGCTTGCCAATAAAGTTAGGAATCCTTAACTTGTCAATAAAGTTAGGGATCCTTAATTTGCCAATAGCTTGTCAATAAAGTTAAGAATCCTTGTCAACAGCTTGTCTCAAAATTTAGAAATCCTTGTCAATAGCTTGTCAATAAAGTTAGAAACCCTTAAACCTTGTCAAACCCTGTGAAAAAAAAGAGAGAATATACATTCGTTGGTATAAATACATTTATTAAGGTATCTTTTTCCTGTTTGCCTCATGATGTTCCTGGTATATATTTTCTTGTCATGCACTCCAAGTAACTATATCTACTAAAATGTATATTTTCTACCGTTGTAAAGTTGATATAACTTTATCTAATACGCAGCTTTCTTTTGCAAGCGAATTAATACTGCTAATAATCGCTAAACCCGTACGATTCACGCAGGTTCTGGGGAATGGGAGGTACTTAGATTTAATCCTAGAAAGAGCTAGCTCCTGGGCCCTCGAATTCAGAACTTTTACAAGCTTCAGCAACCCATGGTCTTCTTGAAGGTTCGTGTCGAATTACTATTACTTTTATTAATAATAATTTTTAATATTACTAATACTATTATTATTATTACTACTACTAATAATAATAATAATAATTACTTACAATATCCACAAACATCAACAAGAATAAAGAATTGGAAAAATTATTATTATTATTATTATTATTATTATTGCTGAGGTTGGTATTTTTTTATTGGTCTTATTCTTATTAATGTTGTCAGTAATTTTATAATTATTTTGTTATTACCGAGAAATTAACAGTTTTGAAACAAAAAAATATAATAGCTGATATTTACACGTGAAGTGAGATTTCATCAGTTTTGACCCAGAGAAAAGGATTGCGTCTCAGATTCCTTGAGCCAAGAGCTAGCTCTTTCCTTCTGCAGCAGCTCTTTGCTTCTGCAGCAGCTCTTTGCTTCTGCAGTAGCTCCTTGCTTCTTCAGCAGCTCTTTCCTTCTGCAGTAGCTCCTTGCTTCTGCAGCAGCTCTTTGCTTCTGCGATAGCTCCTTCCTTCTGCAGCAGCTCTTTGCTTCTGCAGTAGCTCTTTGCTTCTGCAGTAGCTCCTTGCTTCTGCAGCAGCTCTTTGCTTCTGCGATAGCTCCTTGCTTCTGCAGCAGCTCTTTGCTTCTGCAGTAGCTCCTTGCTTCTGCAGTAGCTCCTTGCTTCTGCAGTAGCTCCTTGCTTCTGCAGTAGCTCCTTGCTTCTGCGATACCTCCTTGCTTCTGCAGTAGCTCCTTGCTTCTGCAGCAGCTCCTTGCTTCTGCAGCAGCTCCTTGCTTCTGCAGCAGCTCCTTGCTTCTGCAGCAGCTCCTTGCTTCTGCAGCAGCTCCTTGCTTCTGCAGCAGCTCCTTGCTTCTGCAGTAACTCCCTGCTTCTGCAGCAGCTCCTTGCTTCTGCAATAACTCCTTGCTTCTGCAGCAACTCCTTGCTTCTGCAGTAACTCCCTGCTTCTGCAGCAGCTCCTTGCTTCTGCAATAACTCCTTGCTTCTGCAGCAGCTCCATGCTTCTGCAACAACTCCCTGCTTCTGCAACAACTCCTTGCTTCTGCAGCAGCTCCTTTCTTCTGCAGCAGCTCCTTGCTTCTGCAGTAGTGGTAGCACAGCAAGGCACCTTGAAGTGCAAGAGAAACACAGAGATACTGTCGTGTTATGGTAGCGTTGTGTGTCTGGGCTCCATCAACAGGATGCCAGACGCAGCTCAACACAAACACCCAGGAGGTCATTGTGACTGAACACCCACCACTCTCTGATATTAACCTCTCCTCCTCCTCCCCAGGATATTTTCCCCTTTCAAATATCTACTGATGAATATATTTTTTTCTTTAAGTTTAAATACTTGCAGATTCCTATTGGAGTGGTAATGTGACCTCTGGAAAGTAATGTTGCTTTAAAGGGTTTGAAGCCTATAGACCACACGAGGGTAATTAAGGCTGCTTGTCACCTTTACACCTGTACTTTAATACTTAAATGAGGAATTGAAGTGAACCTTTAAATATATATTCAAATAAGATATTCTTATTAGACATTACTAGTAGTAATACTCATAATATTAATGCCAGTAATGCAACTGACATTACCAGCAATATTAGTAATAGTTTCACTAGTAGTACCACTAGCAGCTATAATATATATATATATATATATATATATATATATATATATATATATATATATATATATATATATATATATATATATATATATATATATATCGTGCCGAATATGTATAATTGGTCATTTAGCAAGAATATTTAAAATTAAGTCTTTTTAAAATTTTCCCTTGTACGTTTAAAGATATATTTTTTCATATATGTTAATATAAAAATTAATAATTTTGCACCAAAAGAACCTTAAAAAACGTACCTAATTTTATTATGACAAGCAGAATTTAGCCCAATCCTACTAAATATATTTCAGTAAGTTTACAATAATTTAATAATAAGCAAACGCATTGAAATATATTATTTTCGTTAGGTTCAGAATGATTTTTGCAAAATTATTGCATACACAAATTTCCGCTTGTCTTATTCGGCAAAAAGAGCGTTGCTATTTAAACCAAAACAGCAAGTTATACCTATTCGGCACGACATATATACGCATACATACATACATACATACACATACACACACACATACATATTCACACACTGAGTTGAATCTCTGTATTAAGTCTAAGAACATTCTTGACTGGTAATATACAGATGACGGCCTTAATGACCCTCGTATAGCTCATTTTCTTTATATTACAAAAATAATCCTATTTCCTCAGGTTTCATAACGTAAAACTATGTAAACTATGTGTAATATCGTACATATTACAGAGCTGTATCAAAGGATGTGTAGTTTTAACTAAATATTAACTACCTCTGCAAGCAGTCCCTGGGGGATGGAAGGGAAATGGGGAGGTAATCAGATTGGATGGGAGGATAGGGAAGGTAGATCCAATTCCTTCGCTCAAGGGCCCTCTGGGGTCGAACTCTCTTCTCGTACTACCTCTTCAAGAGATTCCCCAGCTCATTTTTGCTGTCTAAATTTGTTCAATTTCAGATATTGCTGCACTGTCAGGTGTGGTCGCTTCACTCATTGAATTCTCGGCTTCAGACCTTCCTCTTGACAACACTGTTGTTATGGTAGTTTTAATGAATTATCGACTTCAGACCTTCCTCTTGACAACACTGTTATGGTAGTTTTAATGATTTCTAGGCGTCAGACCTTCCTCTTGACAACACTGTTGTTATGGTAGTTTTAATGATTTCTAGGCGTCAGACCTTCCTCTTGACAACACTGTTGTTATGGTAGTTTTAATGATTTCTAGGCGTCAGACCTTCCTCTTGACAACACTGTTGTTATGGTAGTTTTAATGATTTCTAGGCGTCAGACCTTCCTCTTGACAACACTGTTGTTATGGTAGTTTTAATGATTTCTAGGCGTCAGACCTTCCTCTTGACAACACTGTTGTTATGGTAGTTTTAATGAATTATCGACTTCAGACCTTCCTCTTGACAACACTATTGTTATGGTAGTTTTAATGGATTATCGACTTCAGACCTTCCTCTTGACAACACTGTTATGGTAGTTTTAATGAATTATCGACTTCAGACCTTCCTCTTGACAACACTGTTGTTTTGGTAGTTTTAATGAATTATCGACTTCAGACCTTCCTCTACATAACATACAGTGAATTCCTGTTGTTATGACAGTCAGACGAGTGACTGTTTAATAATCCTTAAACAGTGATTTTCTGACTGAGTTTGATGCTGCTCTAGATTGGTCTATCCTTCCTGTTCGCGTGTCAAGAGATTTTATCCATTTAGTCTTATACAGTACTTCAATTACTGTCATTTTTGTATGCAATAGTTAATTTTTATTGACGGACAACAACCCAAACTAACCTAACGTAACCTAAATAACACAATTCGATAAATTTCTCACAAAACCTATGCTAGAAATCCTCCATAGAATTTGCAAGAATTGGTTGGCAATCTAGTCTTGCTGCCCCTCTGTTTGCCTTTGTCATTAGCTCCTGAAGTGTATTGTTCAGAACAAGTCCAGTGTTCAGTGTCTAATGTTTGTGGTGGACCAACAGCTGCGGTATCATACAAGAAATCATATACAAGACAGAGAGGTTGATATGTCAGACATGTTCAGCACTAAGGTATCTTTATTGTCAGTAAAGGTACTAACGGCTTGTCACTAGAAAGTTGCGCATTTACTTAAACTGAAACCGACTTCTGACTCTGCCTCTGCTCAGTTTTATTCTCTCACTATCTGTCTGTCTGTCTGTCTGTCTCTCTCTCTCTCTCTTTCTCTGCGCATCCTTTACTGCAGCTGTTACTGTGCTGCTGATGTTGCTACCGTTGTTGTTGCATGTACACTTATTGCTTCTCGCATTTTTAATATTCTCTTGCTAAACATTCCCCAGCCTGCTGCACCCACCCAGCTCTGCAGATCCTCAGTGCTGCAGCATCATTTGGTGTATTTTTCCTCACTTTATCATGACTTTCTCTTCTCTTCGCTTTTGGGTAATTATGATACACAGTATTTATTGCATCTATACCTGGGTATATTAAGGAAACGTTACCAGTAAACCCAGGTGTTACACAAATATCCTATTCATTAATTTGTCGGTACTGTATGCCTTCGATGTGTACTGAAGCAGGTTCGCCGGTCTTGTCCCGGTCCGGGTCTTGTCTCGGTCCGGGTCTTATCCAGATGGTAATCCGGAGGCCCTCGATCTAAGGAGATCTAAGGCATACAATACCTGTGAGTCTATGAATATACATGTTCAACACCTGAGTTTATTGGTAACGTTTCTTTAACATGCTCAGGTGTTAAAAATGTGTCTTAGTATTCAACAAATGAGTTCTTTCTCTTGTCCGTGTTATGGTTTCAAATGGCGAACAGTCAACAGGAATGAAGAAATGGCATAGACCAAGCTAAGTTTCGCTCTGCATAGAGATTTATTAAGTCATGACTTGATAAAGCTCTACACAGAGCGAAACGATGCCTTCATAAAAGCTTATTTTGCAACTTAGGCCTATAATTTGCTGAATCAGACATGCACAACACTGAGGAGCAAGCCTGCACAGCAGATTTGTTCAGTCCAACACAAGCAATTATTACACTAGATACAGTTGAAGGAAGTGGAGTGTAATTTTGGGATGATCAGCCCCTCGCACTTGACAGAAGATGGTCAGTTTGTTAGCGAGAAACAGAGGCAGAAACAGCTGTGCAGGAGCAACATTTCGACAAAGTTGTCTTAGTGTTGCATATATGTCTTACGCGTCAACTTTTGTCCTCTTGTTCTTGCGACAATGTTATGTATTAAAATGATACACTGTGTTGTTTATACTTTTCCCGTTACTGTTTCTGCTCTGGCTACTGAATCCTCTTTACTATGGCTCACGAAATCGTAATGACAATTGTAAACAAATCATACCGCGGGCTGGGAGAGAACCCACGGGTTCTATCCCCGCCCGTGGTATGATTTCTCTGTGCATAAACCACTGATAAAATTTTGATGGTTAATATTTGACTTAAGGGGCACGTCAGTTTCCCTGTTTTCTGTTGTTTTTCGCCTATAATCTACCTTGTCCATAATTACTATCGCATTTTCTTTGTCTTCTTCGTAAGGTGAAGTCCAGGATCTTTCCTTAATTCATGGGATAACTTAACAAATCTTTGAGGACAATTGTATTCTGGACAAAGTAGATTACAGGGAGAAAATAAACATGATATTAGGAGACAGGGAAACTCACGCGCCTCTTAAATACTGGGGAACCGTAGTGTCTGCTTCGATTTGTGTGATTGCTTGAATAATTGGGGTTTAAAGACTTCGACTGCATGTGAACTGTCCAACTGTTCTCAGTTGGACAGGTTTCTGAATACGTTTGCAATCTTATCAGTAAATATAAGACCCATATAATCAACATTACTTCGAACACCATTAAGATCCTGTGAACTAAAAGGAACGCACAATACAGAGAATCCAACGTTGGTATTTACACCATCCCATGTGGGGGTTGCGAGAAAGTATAAGTGGGGGAAACTGTTAAGAGCTTGTATTACGAACATAGGTAATGTTGGCCTGTGATCTGATCGTAATGGGTTGGAGCAAAACAAACTCAGCAGTAATATTTAACTAGCATTTCCCTTCACCAAATGTCTATATGCAGATATGTACACTAATGTACACTATGTACAGGAGCTGAATGTAAGTGTACCACACGGTGATGAAGGCAAAGACAGAAGCCAGAGAGAGCACCATGCTTCAACCAGCTAGGGGCAAGTCTGGCAAATGCTGACTAGAACTAAACTGCATCACCTCAGCATTTGGTGGGCTGGTCAATGATTGGTTAGTGAACCAAGGTATTGATTTAACGATGGGTACCCTTACTGTTAAACCCTTAGCACTTGGTTTGCTGGTTGGGAGGCAGTCTATATGGGAGTGTGTACATACGCCGAATAAAGTGTAACATACTCTTTGCATGCCACAGCTTGAAAAAAAAACGTATAACTGAACATACGAACCCTTGCTAAAGGAACGACTTAAACAATGCCTGCATCTTTCACCTAAATGCCAGGCTTGTCATTAAAGAATATGACCTATGTCGCTGGCGCTGTCTATAATCGCCTCTATCAAAACCATCGCTCAAAACACTGGTATTTTTTATGGTTTCTGAAATACCCATACTTAGGAAGAGCACAGACATCACCTACCTCCGCCCTCTAGCCGTGGAGTACCTAACCTAACCTGTGTGTTCCCAGCCCGAAATGCTCTG
>NC_091379.1:11076319-11101319 GCF_038502225.1 Cherax quadricarinatus
AATAATAATAATAATAATAAATTCCTTCGCTTAAATCCTGGATAAAATTTTAATTTATGTTAAGCGCTAAGCTCTTGTTAATCTTTCAGCGTGTGGGGCGGTGCAGACTCGATCCTCCGTGCGCTTAGTATGAAACACACTCGTTGCTATTTAATACTGATTCTCTCTCTCTCTCTCTCTCTCTCTCTCTCTTTCTGGAACAGCGAATTAAGTTTAAAAATTTTCGACTACTGGAAGCGGTTCCTGGACACTGGCACCGTCAGGTAGGCACAATCTGCTGGATCCAGTTACGAGTCTCAACTCGAATATGTAACCAGATACAGACATTTAAGATATGTAACCAGATACAGATATTTAAGTTTTTAAACCAGATATTGCGTTAACGTGAAAGTATATAAATGGTCACTAGAGTAGTGTATTTCACTCCTTGTTGTCTTGTGCCTTGACGATTTCACAGATTCTAGAACGTAGCGATGAGTATTATATTACAACGTCTATTTATCACCAAAATAGTAAGTATTTGAAGACAGTTTTATATGCCGAGAATCAGAGATCGTGTCACTGAAATATATGCCTGCACACGAGCTCTCTATAACTTCTTCACCGAAGGTAAACTCTCCTCTAAAAAGATCATAAAACTTAGAATTGACCACTGAACGCATCAGATATACGATCTATATCAAGACATACGATCTATATCAAGGATATAACAGTGATACTTCGTAGCATCATGGGAAATTACCACGTTTGAAACTGACGTTTGGAATTGACAAATTACCACTTTCCAAATTACAGCGTTCCAAATTACTTCGTTCCAAAATTACTATTTCTCGATTTCGTTCACAGTATCTTAGTTCAAAATCAATGCTTCGTTATGAAGGCAATTATGATTATTTAAGATGCACTGACTCCATAGCCACAAATAATTTCTTCAGTAAATAACATGTTGGTGGCACCATCCACCCAGCCAGTAGAGCAGCTGGTAGTGCCAGGTAGAATCTAACGGAGAGCTAAGCCAGTGGAAGGCCACGGTCAGATGACCAGAAGCTGCAGCTGCAGGTCATCATATGACTAAGACCCGAGTCAGGAAACACTTGTCCTGTTTCCTGACAAACCTTACCTAACCTACCCTAAGAACGTAGTGTCTTTGCTGTTCGACAGAGTTAAGGTCCCAACACGGAAACTGAAGCACGTACCAACAAAAGTGCTTCTACCCTTCATACTGAGCTGTGTGGTGTACTCCTTGCACTTAAATGTATCCATTCATATTCGCTCATAAAAGGCACGTAAGTCCCATTGTCTTCCATTAACATGTTCATTTTCCCCCTAAAATCTACCTTGTCCACAGTTACTATCGTATTTACTTTGTTTATCGTATTTACTTTGTTTTGGAGAGGTCTGAGCCCAGCTCAGACCTCTTCAACCCAACTGTCCTCAAAAATTTGTAAGTTATACCATGAATTAAGGAAAGATCCTGGACTTCACCTTACGAAACAAAGTGAATGCGATAGTAATTATGGACAAGGTAGATTATAAAGGAAAAAGTGAGTGGCACTTACGTGCCACTTAACTCAGTGTTAAGTGTGAGATGCTCACGACAGAAGCCAAACTCAGGTATTGATGAATTGTAGCCAGTGAGGTCAAAGTGCACCTTCTGTGGCATTCCTCTCTCAGTGGTCTTCAAATGCATGATATTTTAAGGATGGAGCAGATAAAACTTCGGGCCGTCCACTCTAGTTCTCCGAGAAGAATGCGATAATCCTTCAACTGAGCTTCTTTGTCTTAAGACACAGGTAGATTGACTCCAATCTATTCACCTTCCATCATTCTCTCATACAGGAGGAGCCACATGTCTATGGTACAACCATCAAAATCAACAGACTTCAGGATTGTCACTTGTGCCAGGCTTCGACTAGGCTATAGGTATAATTTGAAGTCTGAATCACTCTAGATGAAGGAGACATAACTAAATGTTAATTTTGCTGGAATAACTATTGTCACATCATGCGTCATTTTTCCTTCATTAATAAAAAGTTAAATAATTGCCAATTCACTTGCAAATGTTCGTATTAATATACACTAAAGTATTTTATTCCCAAACTATGTCTTAATATATAACTCATAACCACTAACATGCCTGAACACCACTTAAGTGTTTTGATAAATTAGATGCATAAGAACATAAGAAAGAAGGAACACTGCAGCAGACCTATTGGCCCATGCGAGGCAGGTCCACTTCTCCCACCGGCTTAAGCAACATCTGATTATCTTGCAGACGTTTCGCCATCCAGTAGCTTTATCAATACATGGACATAATCTAAAGACTGTAGAAATATATACATAAAACAGAACTTTAAATAACTCAAAACCATAGACACTAAGGCAATAAGCAAACATTACAATACCTCCAATTATTCCATCTTCTCGTTCTTCACAAACCTTCCCACTTAAAACCCATAAGCAACAAATAAGCTTCAGAGATTTATTTTTTGTAAATAAATCAATAGCTGAGCAATAAGTTATTAATTTTGCTAACAGTTCATAACTACTTTAAGTTGCTTAGGTAATACGAATACTTACGTCCGATTCCTAGACCCATTTTGACTCTGAAATTTAGCCTACTACTATAATATGAGTATAGGCTACAAAATACAGTCATTCGGCCTAGTTAGTAGGTAGAAATAATGTAGCATGGGTCCGTAGGCCTGCTGCAGTGGTCTTCATTAAGTTCTTATTGATTTTTACTGTTAACTCAGGAAAATAAAAAGACTTTTCAGGGACGAACATCAAAATGGTATACAATACCGACAGGTTGTTAGGTAAGACACATATGCAACAGTTAGACAACTTTATTCCGAAACGTTTCGCCTACACAGTAGGCTTCTTCAGTCGAATACAGAAAGTAGGCAGGAACAGTAGAGATGTGAAGACGATGTAATCAGTCCATCACCCTTAAAGTCGTAGGGACACAGAAATCATGAGGTAACGGGAAAATAGGTGAGAAATTTTGCGAATGCAATTTTAAAATTTTTTCACAGTGTGGAAACAAAAATGAAGCCACGAAACTGTGTTTATTTTATAGAGACGATGGGTAAGCACGCGTGTGAAAATATATTTTTCGAATTTATACTTAACTAACATTTTCTACAGTTACTAGGTTTGATCTTATATTGTTTTTATCAAGTATTTTGTGTAAATAGATCGCTGGTATTAACGTCGAGCTGAACAATAAGACAAATGAGCATGACTAGGGGAATTTTTACTGAGGAACGATTCGCCTATTATGGGCTTTACCTAACGACTAAAACCTGAGAAGGAAAACATACATATTTATCGCTCTACTTCCACCATATTTGGATTAGTAAAGCACTTAACGGGCGAAACGTCTCTAGTTAAAAATACACAGGTGTTCCACATGAACCTTATCCCACGATATTCTAATTTTGATACAAAATATTTGTGTGTGATTGAATACGTGAGAGCTCCCCCCACCTCGCATTCTCTTCCTAAGATATACGTTGATGCCCTGAAAAGATGAACCAAGAACAACATCTGTATCACCACCAGTGATAACTACTATGGCAAAATGTTTATCTTGATGACCAAACTATCGAAGAAATTTTAACACCTCATAACGCTGGCTAGGGATACCACCACATTTCTTTAAAGAGGTCAGAAAGATTCTCACCTGCACAACACAGGGGAAAGAAGCTTCGGTATTTTTTACCTATTAAACGCACACCCATATCTATGATCTTCCTAAGACTAACAAATCTAGAAATCCCCTTCAACCCATTCCATCCAGTATCAACAGTGACCTTTGCCAACTGGCAGGCTACTTAACCAGATACTTATCCAAACAGTTAGATTTTTCAGCATCTCTCATCTCCTCCACTCTGGGGACCATTCTAAATTCAACAGTCCTCATCAGAAATAAAAAAAAATCACCTTCTTTGATGGCATTTCCCTCTTTACTTGGGTCCCCATTGATCAGGTTATTCCCCTCTCTTTTCCTGTTGACCTGATATTTCCTCTTTTTAAACAATATTTTATGGATTTCATTGAGTTAAATGTTAGGTTGAATCTTTCCTACGGTGGTGACCTCTCCTCCTGACAGAAATGTGGAATGGCACTGAGCTCACCCCTCAGTGCCATCCTCATCAACCTAGAGGCGGAGATACGTCCAATACGTCCTGGCCATTGTTCCTAGACGTTTTGATCCTCATTTTAAGGACACTGAACTCAGTAGATCCTGCAGTACAGTTTTCTCTGAAAGAAGAGTGGGTTGAACTGTTGCCCTTGTCGACGTCTTACTCAAAGAATGAAACACTCAAAATCCGCCAGTAAAGACGACCTAACACTTTTTCCCACCCTGACCTCAAATAAAAATTAGTTTTCTTTTTTAACCTCCGCGTCCTCAGGATTTATAATGAAGAATTCCCCCAAGAAGAGTACAAATGCATTAATGAAGCCTTAACTGTCCAAAAGTTTTCACTGCGTGTCATCCACTCCTTCAAAGGGAAAGCCTGACTCATCCACATCACTCCATCATGAAACTACCAACAGTAATGGTCGTTTTGTGCTCCCCACAGGACAGATTGCCATCACTATTACCCCATCTTTCGTAAAGCCGACATAGACATTGCTGTCAAAGACATCACCAGACCTTACAGATAATAATAATAATAATAATATCTTTATTTCTACAAGTACATGTACAAGGTATACAGGCCTAGCTGACATCAATGACTATTATATAGAAAGTCGCTTGTTATGCAGAGCATTTCGGGCAAATTAGGTCAGTTTTGTCCCAGGATGCGACCCACACCAGTCGACTAACACTCAGGTACCCATTTATACTGATGGGTGAACAGGGACAGCAGGTGTCTTATAGAAACACGTCCTAATGCTTTCCAGCCGTTCCGGAGATTCGATCTCCGGACCTCAGAATGTGAGCTGAGTGCCCTAGCGATCGAGCTACTGGACACAAAGTACCACTGCTAGAGGTTTACAGCATTCTGTGTGGAGGAGGTAGTTAAGTTTACATTGGTGAGACAGGGCGTAAGTTGCAGAATCACCTGCAAGAACACAAATGCACTTGAAGGATGGAGATCAACAACGCGTACGTCATTCTTCTCACTATTCTCACATCATACATCACTGAGCAACGCTACAGTTACATTAGAACAGTCAAGTGCAAGATTCTGGAAACAGCCACTATTATTTATCACTGTCGAACGACACAAGGAAAAAAATGTGCCCACCCATCCTGTACATGGTCTATATATAATAAAAAGTTTTTGCCATGAACCTACACCTCGGCACCTAAAATAATATTTGCTATTTTGACATTTCTCTCCCCATGACCTCTCTTGTTACATTATTGTTGATCTCTCTCTCTCTCTCTCTCATTTCATTCAATTAAATTATTCTTGACTGGTGGAATATGGATGAACGACCTTATTGAAGTTAAAAACGATCGGTTTTAAACCAGTTAAACTAACAAGGGTCATTAAGGGTCACAGTTCACTTTAACGTTATTCCATAAAATAGGGTTTAGAGAATAATTTAAGTGTAAATACACCAAGAGACACACACACATCTGTGTGTGTAAACAGTGTGTGGATATAGAGGAGTATGGCAGACAGGTATTGTAATGAAGACAGGTTGCAGAACAAGATTTTATTTAGCTGTGTTTCTCAGGGTAGAGATTCAAGTCAAGATTTAATAAAGGTTAAATCTCTGGGAAATGTTGCGGAAATAAATGCTTCTTCCGAATATTTTGTTAAGGAAGAACTACTGAAGATCATCTTAAAGATTTTTGTTGGTCGCTTTTTTTAAAATGCAGTTTTAAGAAAAAAATTAACTGAAGACAATGACAATATATATTTACGATAATGTGCAATTTCAATTCTGTTATATTCATACTGAAACAAATTTAAAACTTATGAGAAAGCGCTTTAAACTGCTCAGAAACGTAGACAGAGACACTCTTGAGGCAGCCATGATTACCACATGTTACTGCTACTGATGATTTCGGAGTTTACTCTATTTTCTTCTCTAATGGATCTCTCCATTACTTTAAAGAAACTAGCCGCTCACTTTTTGGTAGACTAAAAGAGCACCAAAAGAAATATTAGACTTGCCGACACTAATAATGCTATTTGTCGTCTTGTTCGAGATCACAATCATCGTATTGACTGGTCCTCTGCCAGAATCATCTTCCCTACTAGCCATCATAGTCGCCGTCTTGTTAAAATAACCCTTAAACATCACTATCCTGATATGAATCTTGGTTGTGGCTTTGTCTCTGTAGATACCTTCCTTTTCCATTACATCGTCAAATGCCCCAAACTTCAGAACACTTGTGACCTGAACTGATCGTCATCTCCTCTCTATACCTCTTCCGCTCTACTATATTTTATTTGTGCAAGACAGGTATACAATACCGACAAGATGAAAGTTAAGACACTTGTGCAACTTCTGGTTATCTTTATTGTAGATGTTTCGCCATCCAGTGGCTTTATCAATACAGATTCTTGGACATGATTAGAAAACAGAAGAACTATATGCAAAAGATGAGGTAATCAGTCCCTCAGCCTTGGAGGTGGTGTTTACATTAATCTGGGAGACGTTTTGGAAGAATGTTTATCACCAGATGACATTACAGTGTTGATATGCATTATACACCGTCAGTGTATAATGCATATTTTCAATATATATACGCTGAGAGTATACTTTAATTCCTATTTTAGGGATTACAGTGTTCTTGACTGGCGACATGCAGCCTTAATATCCCTGTGATAGACTTGAACTCTGTCAACATTCAATTAGTCGACCTTCGTCGTTATTCAGAATTTATGATGTTGAAATCGTGTCCTCATTCAAGAGTAAGACATTTAAAAGGCATTCATGCAGCTCTTATTTAATGGCTGATGTCTTCCACACAGTGTGTGTGTGTGTGTGTGTGTGTGTGTGTGTGTGTGTGTGTGTGTGTGTGTGTGTGTGTGTGTGTGTGTTTACGGAAAAGGTCATAAACATTTCAGTAATGTCAGGGCATCACGACTTACAATAAAAACATGACAATCTTGATGATCCGTCCTGAACTACTATCGTAAGAGTAGTCAATTGGCAGTTCTCCAGGACGGACTTAAATGTCAACTATAGTCACTCTCCTCAGTGTGGGGTCAGATATGAATTGTTTCAACTACGGTATTGTACGTTAGATAAAATTTACTATATCACGTGTTGTGGGTTAATGGCGAAATGCTCCAGTTTTGTGGGTAAGTTGTGAGCTGTTCCAGCCATGGTATTGTTAGTTGTGAACTGTTCCAGCCACGGTATTGTTTGTTGTGAACTGTTCCAGCCGTAGTATTATAAGTTGTGAACTGCTCCAGCCGTAGTATTGTGGGTAAGTTGTGAACTGTTCCAGCGATACTACTGTGGATTAGTTATGAACTGTTCCACCCATGGTACTGTGGGTCAGTTGTGAACTGTTCCATCCATGGTATTGTGGGTTAATTGTGAACTGTTCCAGCCACACTTTTGTTTATTAGTTGTGAACTGTTTCAGCCACAGTATTGTGGGTTAGTTATGAACCGTTCCAGTCACTGTATTAAGTCTTTCGTTCATTCATCCACACTACACGAACTTTTCTCACCTACATTAGAGTGAGATCTCACTGCTAAGCACTGCAGTACTCTTCGAAATCAAAATCATAAAAATAATAAATCTACATGCCTCCTGAAATAGATCACTACAACTTTCTCACTTAAATCTATATTTATTGTCTTCCCTGTTGCCTGGTGGGGGCTGAGGACCATCCAATTTTCTCAGCAGATGCTAGAGCATCATTGATGTTCCCACAGAAGGTCTCTACTACGACTCTCTCTCGTGTTAGCCACTGGGAATATGACTCATGAAATCGATTCACTTGCCATAGGTTCTAACCCCACTCGTACTATGGTTTATTTAAAATGTATATATTTTTCAAACTGTTGAGTTTTCTCACCTCTGATGCAGTGGAAATAGATTGATCTATTAAGGCTTTACGCTTGGATTTTTTTTACCTTCTTGGAGTAATAAGGACAGTATTTACAAATAATTTTTTGTTCACTTTAAACAGAGATTTGAAAAGGCTCTATTTAGATCTTCTCTATACGCTGTTTTTGCTTGACTGGTAGCGCACTCGCCTCATACGCTGTGGTCCGGGGGTCGATCCCCGGTACTGTTGTAAACATTAGGACACGTTTCATTAAGGTACCTGCTATCCAGTGTTCACCCATCAGTAAAATAGGTACCTGGGTGTTAGTCGACTGGTGTGGGTCGCATCCTGGGGGTCAAAATTGACCCAAGTTGCCCGAAATGCTCTGCATGACAAGGAGCTTTCTATATAATAGTATGTCACTGATGTCAGCTATGGTCTGTATACCTTGTAAATGTTCTTGTAGTAAAAAAATATATATTGACAAGTCGTGCCAATTCCTCTGATATTTTTGCCACTCGTCTAATTAACCGGCTCGAAAAGTGATGAGGTTAGATGCCTTTTCCTTCAATTATTCAAAAGCAATATATTTCACGTTGTGCAAGTATTATAATTATTATTATTATAATTATCATTAGTAAGTTACAGGTGATATAAAAACCCGGAAAGTGTAAGCAAAGGCAAACAGCCAATTAACAAATACCCTTAAGCTTACAATCACAGCTTGGAGACCAAACTTCGTCAAGCCTGGAGACCAAGCTTCGTCAAGCCTGGAGACCAAGCTTCGTCAAGTCTGGAGACCAAGCTTCGTCAAGCCTGGAGACCAAGCTTCGTCAAGCCTGGAGACCAAGCTTTGTCAAGCCTGGAGACCAAGCTTTGTCAAGCCTGGAGACCAAGCTTTGTCAAGCCTGGAGACCAAGCTTCGTCAAGCCTGGAGACCAAGCTTCGTCAAGCCTGGAGACCAAGCTTCAAGCCTGGAGACCAAGCTTCGTCAAGCCTGGAGACCAAGCTTCGTCAAGTCTGGAGACCAAGCTTCGTCAAGCCTGGAGACCAAGCTTCAAGCCTGGAGACCAAGCTTCGTCAAGCCTGGAGACCAAGCTTCGCCAAGCCTTTAGACCAAGCTTCGCCAAGCCTTTAGACCAAGCTTCGCCAAGCCTTTAGACCAAGCTTCTCCAAGCCTTTAGACCAAGCTTCATCAAACCTAAAGCCGAGCAAAACATTGCCTAAATGGACAAAAATTACCCACCACTAAAGGACTGTAACTTATGCCGGCGTTTCGATCTGACTTGGACCATTAGTCACATTCTCTGACTAGTTAATGGTCTAAGGCCTGGTAGGCATTCCGTAGTTAAAAGGGGTAGCTACAGAATACCTACCAGCCCATGCCAGCCACCTTCTAGCAACACCTAGCTAACTCCACTCATATATCTAACAGTTTTTTAAAGCAATCGAAATTACTGGCTTCAATGACGCTACTTGGCAGTTTGTTCCATTCATTTGAAGCTCAACTACCGAACCGGTGCTCTCTTAAATCCTGTCTAAATGACAGTTTTTTCCAATTAAAGTCATGGTAACGAGCGGCCTTTGCTCATATGTTCAGTGCTCAATTTGCATCTCTTTATTTATTCCTGTTATTCTTTGATGCACCGAGAGATGTGTATCTTACAGTATATATACGTCGAGATGTGTCTCTCAGTATATACAATGAGAATTATGCATTTCTCAGAGTGTACACACACACTGATGCATGTATCAGTGTATAAACAGACCTGTGTACCTGTGTATCTGTAAATCAATAGCAATAGTATACTGACATCTGGTGGCAAGAAAAAAACAGTAAATAAATATTAATGTGATGCTTCGCTTTCTTGGGGATTTGTCAATACATAGAATACATAAAGAGGCATATAAATCTAATGGATGAGGTAGGGTGTCACCAGTCATGTGTGAATATGGTGATAAATTGTTCAGAGAACCGACAAGTTGATAAATTAGACACATGTGCAACACTTGAGTATCTTCTGTGGAAACGTTTCGCTACACAGTGTCTTCCTCAGTTCAATACAGAGAAGAATGGTTGAAGATAATAAGGCGGTTGAGGTAATCAGTCCCTCAGCCTGAAGTCGACTGATGGACTGATACACAAATAACCCGCACATAGAAGAGAGGAGCTTACGACGACGTTTCGGTCCGACTTGTACCATTTACAAAGTCTCACTAACGAAAAGGAGAGGAGGGAGTATATGTAGGCAGGAGGAGGTCGTGGTAGTAGTAGAGATAGAAGGTGGTAGTAGTGGGGAAGGTAGTATGGAGGAGGAGGAGCCAGTCAAATACTAAGTAAGAGAAGCACTGCAAGGGAGCTAGGTGCCCACTACAACTACTACCTTCTACCTCCACTACTACCACTACCTCCTCCTCCCTACATATACTCTCTCCTCTCCTTTTCGTTAGTGTGACTTTGTAAATGGTCCAAGTCGGATCGAAACGTCGTCGTAAGCTCCTCTCTTCCATGTGCGGGTTATTTGTGCATCGTTCCAGTGATGGACTATTACAAGGATCTCCAGATTGAGGGAATGATTACCTCAAACTCCTCGTCTTTAGCCATTTTTCTATGTATTGGACTGTGTGGCGAAACGTTTCCACAACACAAATACCAAAGTGTTGCACATGTGAATATGTGGGCGCAGTTCACAGTCTTATAAATTAAATTAAATTTTTTTTAAACAACTTGGGTTTGTAAGACAAAATTAACAGGTTAGATGAGTGCGTATCAGGAGTATATTTAAATAAATTTTCGTGTATTTATACGAACAATCAATATTAATTTTAGGATACAGTAGTCGAGCAACTATCTAATAAATTCTTTCTCTCATAACAGTATTCAGATTTGCAAACTTGCGTAGCGTATAGAAAACTGTTGGAAGTTATGATATGCTTTACGCTGGAGAATGATGCGTATAATGATGGCCATTTAGACAGACCTTTAGCTAGTCTTTTCGTAAACACCAACCTTTGGGTACCCCCCCCCGTCTTCTTGTGTCAGTGAATACGCGTCCTAATAAATGCAAAGACCCATCCTTAGGTTAGGTTAGGTAAGATTCGTCAGGAAACAGGAGATATGTTTCCAGACGACGCGGGTTTTAGTCATGTTTTCGTTATCTGACTAAGGCCTTCCACTAACTTACTCTCTCCATCCCTTCAAAAATTAAGGTTAAATATTCTCAATATTTACCGCAAACCAAATCGAACAGTCACACTGATTTAACGTGCGCAGAAAAAAAATATCATAATATTAAGAAATCGGCCAAAGGAACAACACCTCATCCCCATAACGATATCACTTGGCACTGGATACCTCTATGTCAGTAATGATCTTGATTTTTCCATATACACTTTGTTCAGTACTGATGACATTTACCCATCAATTTTCTCTCACTAAATACACATTTACCATCTTTAGTGCCCAACTAGAGTGACTGAAAAATGATTTCATTACGATGCTCCAACAAATCAGCCACCAGAATCTTTGAGAACACTGCAGAAACGTCAAAACTAACAAATTTAAATCCCACATACGTCGTGGTTACCCTACGTCGTCTGTGAGTGAGGGGAGGAAGAGAAACGTACTAGCTAAGAGAGACTGAGCGTTCCCTAGCAAGCTGATGGCGGAATGAGAGAAGCCGATGGCTCTTTCACACGGTGGTGGGGGAGTAAAGGCACCGTTTTTATGTTCATAATTTGAGTAATTCAGTGGCGTCGGCACTATGGTAGGGACGAGGCAAATCAATGAGTTAGAAACACGTGAAGGTGGGGAGCCAATAACACTCTGGGTGAGCTACGGCAGTAGCGATCAATAACCTACGGGAATTATACCAATATTTGACTTAATTGTGTTGTCCTGGGCTAAATCTACGTAATGTACGGTTTTATATGCCCATAACTATTGTATAAATTCCGTATTTTATGAATATATAAGAACTGGACTCTTGAGGTCCTAGTGAGGTTGTCTCTCACACTGATCAGGAAGGAACATGCTCGCCCCTTTACTGGGTAAACAGTGACACAACATTTCTCTCAAGAACCCTATCATAACTTGGTTAAGGTCCCCCTTGAGCGAAACGTTATTATAATGAAGTCTTACGCTCTTGGTTTCTTGGTTGGTTAGCTAGTTAGACAGGTTTTAAACCTATCGACTACACGATTGTCATTGTGGCTGCATATCTCCTCTTACCACTAGTCAAAAATAATTTAACCCTGTAAAAATACAGGAGTTAATGTAAATTCTAAGGGTATAAATATACTAAAACACATATATTCACCGTAAGTATCCAGCCACATTCCACTAGCACGAATGTGTGAAATGCATTTCTCTGTTGACGCCTCGAAGATGACTGGGTTACCTTATCGAGAAATTCATAATAACCCACATATTAAAAATTAAAACTGGATGGTGTTTCGGTCTGTCATGAGCCATGTGACGCAGTGTGCTACAGGAAAATACTGTACAAAAATAGTGCTCCATAGTTACGACGACGTTTCGGTCCGTCTTTTACAATTTACAGTGTGACTGTATTTTGCCTTTTTGTTCTGCCCTATATATGGAAGCCAAAAGTACGTGTGAGCTACAGCGATGTTAGGAAGTACTTTTTCAGGATTTCTGAAAAAAAATAGAATGATCTTAAATAGAATGATGGCATGACAAGGTGACGAGGTTAGGAACGAGAACCAGGGATGTTAGGAACTACATTTGCAGCCTCAGAAGAGTAAAAAAAATGGAATGACTTGGAAAAAAGTTTAAAATAAGAGACGAACAGAGTACCAACCACAGGTTCAAGAGACAGGGCCAGAGCCGTAGAATCGACCCCCTCCCCCCCCAGCAGACACGAAACACGTCAAGGCTCGAGCTCATTGCAAAGAAAATTAACCTCACACGAAATATTTTTCAACCCCACGCAAGATCAGCCGTGCAAATTTTTTTTTTAGCAAATATTTGTTGATGTTTGCCAACTATCCAAATATTTTTTCTCGTTCCCGAGCCTTCAGGTTTTATGAAATGTTTGGAGGGTAACTGTTCCTGTTTTACCATATTAAATTAGTGAATATTTTCATTAATATCTAGACACACACACACACACACACACAGTGATGTGGTGGAGGCAGGAACCATACATAGTTTTAAGGCGAGGTATGATGGAGCTCATGGGGCAGGGAGAGAGAGGACCTAGTAGCAATCAGCGAAGAGGCGGGGCCAGGAGCTGTGAATCGACCCCTGCAACCACAAATAGGCGAGTACAAATAGGTGAGTACAGCATGCAGCACCAGTTTGGAACCCGCAACGGGTCAAGCACGTCAAGAAATTAGACAAAGTGCAAAGGTTTGCAACAAGATTAGTCCCAAAGGTAAGGGGAATGTCCTATGAGGAAAAGTTAAGGGAAATCTGCCTGACGACACTGGAGGACAGGAGGGTCAGGGGAGACATGATAACGACATACAAAATACTGCGTCGAATAGATAAGGAGAACAGAGACAGGATGTTCCAGAGATGAGACACAGAAACAAGAGGCCACAGTTGGAAGTTGAAGACTCTGATGAATCAAAAGGATGTTAGGAAGTATTTCTTCAGTCATAGAGTTATCAGGAAGTGGAATAGTCTGGCAAGTGATGCAGTGGAGGCAGGAATCTTACATAGTTTTAAGATGAGGTATGATAAAGCTCATGGAGCAGGGAGAGAGAGGACCCAGCACCGGTCAGTGAAGAGGCGGGGCCAGGAGCTGAGTCTCGACCCCTGCAACCACAAATAGCTGAGTACAGATAGGTGAGTAAACACACACACACAGAGATATATATATATATATATATATATATATATATATATATATATATATATATATATATATATATATATATATATATATATATATATATATATATATATATATCTATATATATATCTGTGTGTGTGTGTGTGTGTGTGTGTGTGTGTGTGTGTGTGTGTGTGTGACGGAGAATAGGATAGCAGATGAACAAGGAGGCTTTAGGAAAGGTAGGGGGTGTGTGGACCAGGTGTTTACAGTGAAACATATAAGTGAACAGTATTTAGATAAGGCTAAAGAGGTCTTTGTGGCATTTATGGATTTGGAAAAGGCGTATGACAGGGTGGATAGGGGGGCAATGTGGCAGATGTTGCAAGTGTATGGTGTAGGAGGTAGGTTACTGAAAGCAGTGAAGAGTTTTTACGAGGATAGTGAGGCTCAAGTTAGAGTATGTAGGAAAGAGGGAATTTTTTTCCCAGTAAAAGTAGGCCTTAGACAAGGATGTGTGATGTCACCGTGGTTGTTTAATATATTTATAGATGGGGTTGTAAGAGAAGTAAATGCGAGGGTCTTGGCAAGAGGCGTGGAGTTAAAAGATAAAGAATCACACATAAAGTGGGAGTTGTCACAGCTGCTCTTTGCTGATGACACTGTGCTCTTGGGAGATTCTGAAGAGAAGCTGCAGAGATTGGTGGATGAATTTGGTAGGGTGTGCAAAAGAAGAAAATTAAAGGTGAATACAGGAAAGAGTAAGGTTATGAGGATAACAAAAAGATTAGGTGATGAAAGATTGAATATCAGATTGGAGGGAGAGAGTATGGAGGAGGTGAACGTATTCAGATATTTGGGAGTGGACGTGTCAGCGGATGGGTCTATGAAAGATGAGGTGAATCATAGAATTGATGAGGGAAAAAGAGTGAGTGGTGCACTTAGGAGTCTGTGGAGACAAAGAACTTTGTCCTTGGAGGCAAAGAGGGGAATGTATGAAAGTATAGTTTTACCAACGCTCTTATATGGGTGTGAAGCGTGGGTGATGAATGTTGCAGCGAGGAGAAGGCTGGAGGCAGTGGAGATGTCATGTCTGAGGGCAATGTGTGGTGTGAATATAATGCAGAGAATTCGTAGTTTGGAAGTTAGGAGGAGGTGCGGGATTACCAAAACTGTTGTCCAGAGGGCTGAGGAAGGGTTGTTGAGGTGGTTCGGACATGTAGAGAGAATGGAGCGAAACAGAATGACTTCAAGAGTGTATCAGTCTGTAGTGGAAGGAAGGCGGGGTAGGGGTCGGCCTAGGAAGGGTTGGAGGGAGGGGGTAAAGGAGGTTTTGTGTGCGAGGGGCTTGGACTTCCAGCAGGCATGCGTGAGCGTGTTTGATAGGAGTGAATGGAGACAAATGGTTTTTAATACTTGACGTGCTGTTGGAGTGTGAGCAAAGTAACATTTATGAAGGGATTCAGGGAAACCGGCAGGCCGGACTTGAGTCCTGGAGATGGGAAGTACAGTGCCTGCACTCTGAAGGAGGGGTGTTAATGTTGCAGTTTAAAAACTGTAGTGTAAAGCACCCTTCTGGCAAGACAGTGATGGAGTGAATGATGGTGAAAGTTTTTCTTTTTCGGGCCACCCTGCCTTGGTGGGAATCGGCCAGTGTGATAATAAATAAATAAATATAAAAATATATATATTTATATATATATATATATATAAATATATATATATATATATATATATATATACATATATATACAATACTTAAAAAAAGTGAATAAGACACATGTATAGCACTCATTAAGTATTAACCTGGAGTTTACCTGGAGAAAGTTCCGGGGGTCAACGCCCCCGCGGCCCGGTCTGTGACCAGGCCTCCTGGTGGATCAGAGCCTGATCAACCAGGCTGTTGCTGCTGGCTGCACGCAAACCAACGTACGAGCCACAGCCCGGCTGATCCGGAACTGACTTTAGGTGCTTGTCCAGTGCCAGCTTGAAGACTGCCAGGGGTCTGTTGGTAATCCCCCTTATGTGTGCTGGGAGGCAGTTGAACAGTCTCGGGCCCCTGACACTTATTGTATGGTCTCTTAACGTGCTAGTGACACCCCTGCTTTTCATTGGGGGGATGGTGCATCGTCTGCCAAGTCTTTTGCTTTCGTAGTGAGTGATTTTCGTGTGCAAGTTCGGTACTAGTCCCTCTAGGATTTTCCAGGTGTATATAATCATGTATCTCTCCCTCCTGCGTTCCAGGGAATACAGGTTTAGGAACCTCAAGCGCTCCCAATAATTGAGGTGTTTTATCTCCGTTATGCGCGCCGTGAAAGTTCTCTGTACATTTTCTAGGTCAGCAATTTCACCTGCCTTGAAAGGTGCTGTTAGTGTGCAGCAATATTCCAGCCTAGATAGAACAAGTGACCTGAAGAGTGTCATCATGGGCTTGGCCTCCCTAGTTTTGAAGGTTCTCATTATCCATCCTGTCATTTTTCTAGCAGATGCGATTGATACAATGTTTTGGTCCTTGAAGGTGAGATCCTCCGACATGATCACTCCCAGGTCTTTGACGTTGGTGTTTCGCTCTATTTTGTGGCCAGAATTTGTTTTGTACTCTGATGAAGATTTAATTTCCTCATGTTTACCATATCTGAGTAATTGAAATTTCTCATCGTTGAACTTCATATTGTTTTCTGCAGCCCACTGAAAGATTTGGTTGATGTCTGCCTGGAGCTTTGCAGTGTCTGCAATGGAAGACACTGTCATGCAGATTCGGGTGTCATCTGCAAAGGAAGACACGGTGCTGTGGCTGACATCCTTGTCTATGTCGGATATAAGGATGAGGAACAAGATGGGAGCGAGTACTGTGCCTTGTGGAACAGAGCTTTTCACCGTAGCTGCCTCGGACTTTACTCTGTTGACGACTACTCTGTGTTCTGTTAGTGAGGAAATTATAGATCCATCGACCGACTTTTCCTGTTATTCCTTTAGCACGCATTTTGTGCGCTATTACGCCATGGTCACACTTGTCGAAGGCTTTTGCAAAGTCTGTATATATTACATCTGCATTCTTTTTGTCTTCTAGTGCATTTAGGACCTTGTCGTAGTGGTCCAATAGTTGAGACAGACAGGAGCGACCTGTTCTAAACCCATGTTGCCCTGGGTTGTGTAACTGATGGGTTTCTAGATGGGTGGTGATCTTGCTTCTTAGGACCCTTTCAAAGATTTTTATGATATGGGATGTTAGTGCTATTGGTCTGTAGTTCTTTGCTGTTGCTTTACTGCCCCCTTTGTGGAGTGGGACTATGTCTGTTGTTTTTAGTAACTGTGGGACGACCCCCGTGTCCATGCTCCCTCTCCATAGGATGGAAAAGGCTCGTGATAGGGGCTTCTTGCAGTTCTTGATGAACACAGAGTTCCATGAGTCTGGCCCTGGGGCAGAGTGCATGGGCATGTCATTTATCGCCTGTTCGAAGTCATTTGGCGTCAGGATAACATCGGATAGGCTTGTGTTAATCAAATTTTGTGGCTCTCTCATAAAAAATTCATTTTGATCTTCGACTCTCAGTCTGGTTAGCGGCTTGCTAAAAACTGAGTCATATTGAGACTTGAGTAGCTCACTCATTTCCTTGCTGTCATCTGTGTAGGACCCATCTTGTTTAAGTAGGGGCCCAATACTGGACGTTGTTCTCGATTTTGATTTGGCATAGGAGAAGAAATACTTTGGGTTTCTTTCGATTTCATTTATGGCTTTTAGTTCTTCCCGCGATTCCTGACTCCTAAAGGATTCTTTTAGCTTAAGTTCGATGCTTGCTATTTCTCTGACCAGTGTCTCCCTACGCATTTCAGATATATTGACCTCTTTTAGCCGCTCTGTTATTCTTTTCCGTCGCCTGTAAAGGGAGCGCCTGTCTCTTTCTATTTTACATCTACTCCTCCTTTTTCTTAGAGGAATAAGCCTTGTGCAT
Source organism: Cherax quadricarinatus (assembly GCF_038502225.1). Lineage (NCBI taxonomy): Eukaryota > Metazoa > Arthropoda > Malacostraca > Decapoda > Parastacidae > Cherax > Cherax quadricarinatus. Next base: position 11,094,058 of record NC_091379.1, read on the forward strand.
ACATCGAGTGCCACCGAGTTAATCTGTTCTAGGCATAAGTTGGGGTCTGTGTTGCTTAGTATATCTTCCCAGCTTATATCGGTTAGGACTTGGTTTACTTGGTCCCACTTTATGTTTTTGTTATTGAAGTTGAATTTGGTGAATGCTCCCTCGTGACTAATCTCATTATGTCGGTCTGGGGCTCCGCGCATACATGACTGAACCTCAATATACTCAGATCACAACATAATTGTTTTTGATATGGTGATATTTCTTATCAGATCATCATTGTTAGTGAAGATGAGGTCTAGTGTATTCTCCAGTCTAGTAGGCTTTATTATTTGCTGGTTTAAATTGAATTTTGTGCAGAGATTTAAAAGCTCGCGTGAGTGTGAGTTTTCATCAGAGCTGCCTCCTGGTGTTATTACTGCAACAATATTATTTGCTATATTCCTCCATTTTAGGTGCCTTAAGTTGAAATCCCCCAGGAGCAAGATGTTGGGTGCAGGAGCTGGAAGGTTTTCCAGACAGTGGTCAATTTTTAACAGCTGTTCCTGGAATTGCTGGGATGTTGCATCCGGAGGCTTGTAGACTATCACAATGACTAGGTTTTGGTTCTCGACCTTTACTGCTAAAACTTCCACTACATCATTTGAGGCATTTAGCAGTTCTGTGCAAACAAGTGACTCTGCAATGTACAGGCCAACCCCCCCCTTTTGGCTGTTCACTCTGTCACATCTGTATAGGTTGTAACCTGGGATCCATATTTCGTTTTCCAAGTGATCCTTTATGTGGGTCTCAGTGAAAGCCGCGAACATTGCCTTTGCCTCTGCAAGCAGTCCACGGATGAAAGGTATTTTGTTGTTTGTTGCTGGCTTTAGACCCTGTATATTTGCAAAGAAGAATGTTATCGGACTGGTGGTATTGTTGGTACTGGGGGGGGATTTTTTTTCCGGCATTAGTATCTGTATCTGTTGGTTTGGAGTGGAGGCCATCGACTGTGGTTCCACTCCAGGAATGACTGGATTTGGTGTACGATTTCTGCCATTTCCTGCCAGTTTTTTTTCCTTCCTGGAACTAAAAAACCTCTCCCTCTTGAGTGGCTGTGGCTACCCAGGTTTTCCCATGGCCTGGATGTTTTGTATCTTTTTGTCCCCTTTAGATTGAATGCCTGGCAATTTAAGTTATAGCACAGTCTTTCCTGTACTGAAGAGGTACACAGTTCAGGGTGAAAAAGCTTACAGGAAGGGAGTTTGCATTTTCCTGTTGTCATATGGGCATGGCATTTCCTAGGGTGGTCATAGTTGCACGTCCCATCTGTTTTTCCAGATTTCCCATGCCAGCAGATACCGAGTGCATAGTATGTGCACAGGCTTGGTTTCCGTTTGCCTTGGGTTTCTGTAACTGTATTCCCTGTTGGTGCATGTTTCCCTGTCTTACTTCTATCCTCCCTAGCACCAACAATGGAGCTCCCACCAGTTGTTTTTGGTAATTTATCCTCACTATTGATATTGGAGTCCTCTTGTTTGCTATTTCCTGCGGTATTTCTAGTTTGCAATATTGGTTTTATCTTATCTTTGACTACACTTGTTTCCCTACTATGGCTCCTGTCCCCTATGAGGTCATTTATATGTATTCCTTCCTGCGTATAATTCCCGACTACCTGGACAAAATCTCCAGCTTCACCATTACTGTCTCCCAGTATTCCCAGTATTCCCAGTATTCCAGACAGAATGTTAGGTAAAAGAACATAGCAATTTTATTATAGCAACGTTTCGCCCACATGAGCTTAGTCAATCCACTGGCGAAGCTCCTGGAGGGGGAAACGTCGCCACAATAAGATATCACAACAGTCGCATCCGTGTTCTTTTAACGTAAAATTGATATATGTAAGGTCTGGCTGCATACCTATGCTGGAGGACAGAGAGACCGACCACCTCCAAAGGATGACGGATTGACCACTACATAACTACTACCTCCAGTATTGTGTCCTCCTTTATTCGACTGAAAACGCCTGTTGTGAAGGCAATAAAGATTCCGAAGGGTTACACCTATGATATTTATCAACCTGTGGCCGGGTAATGGAGCCAGGTCGTCATGTCAGGCTTCCAGATGACGAAGACTGATTGAACAAGAAAAATCAATAGGAGGAGGCGGTGGGTGATGGAAAGAAGAATAGCGGAGAATCATGAGTGGTTGAACACTAGGTGGATTCTCCCTGTGACTTTCTTGGAAATTCTTTGAACTTGAGTGACTATATTTGATGCATTAGAAACAAGATTAAAGCTAGTGAGATTAGTTTGCTAGGTATAAAGGCTAGTGAGATTAGTTTTCTAGGTTTAAAGGTTAGTGAGACTAGTTTGCTAGGTTTAAAGGTTAGTGAGATTAGTTTCTTAGGTTTAAAGGCTAGTGAGATCAGCTTGCTACGTTTAAAGGCTAGTGAGATTAGTTTGCTAGGTTTGAAAGCTAGTGAGATTAGTTTGCTAGGTTTGAAAGCTAGTGAGATTAGTTTGCTAGGTTTGAAAGCTAGTGAGATTAGTTTGCTAGGTTTGAAAGCTAGTGAGATTAGTTTGCTAGGTTTAAAGGCTAGTGAGATTAGTTTGCTAGGTTTAAAGGCTAGTGAGATTAGTTTGCTAGGTTTGAAGGCTAGTGAGATTAGTTAGCTAGGTTTAAAGGCTAGTGAAATTAGTTTGCTAGGTTTAAAAGCTCGTGAAATTAATTTGCTAAGTTTAAAGGCTAGTGAGATTAGTTTCCTAGGTTTGAAAGCTAGTGAGATTAGTTTGCTAGGTTTAAAGGCTAGTGAGATTAGTTTGCTAGGTTTAAAGGCTAGTGAGATTAGTTTGCTAGGTTTAAAGGCTAGTGAGATTAGTTTGCTAGGTTTAAAGGCTAGTGAGATTAGTTTGCTAGGTTTAAAGACTAGTGAGATTAGTTTGCTAGGTTTAAAAGCTCGTGAAATTAATTTGCTAAGTTTAAAGGCTAGTGAGATTAGTTTCCTAGGTTTGAAGGCTAGTGAGATTAGTTTGCTAAGTTTAAAGGCTAGTGAGATTAGTTTGCCAGGTTTAAAGGTTAGTGAGGTTAGTTTGCTAAGTTTAAAGGCTAGTGAGATTAGTTTCCTAGGTTTGAGAGCTAGTGAGATTAGTTTGCTAGATTTAAAGGCTATAAACTGCGCGTGGGTACTGATGAAACTCAATTGTACACTAAGCATGAAGGTAGTAAATAGGTAGGTACCAAAAATATTAAGGAAAGGTTACAAATTCACACACTTAGGGTATCTATACTAGACACATTTCGGTCCTAGAACCGAGAAGTGTGTGTATAAATTGTATCGTGTACTTGCAGAAGGAATATATTTTTATATTATATTATTTTATATTAATATTATATTATTCTTAATGACTATGTCCTGGGTATATTCTCTCATGTCCTTCCATCCACTAAAAACAGAAGTATATTTTAATTTTTAATCCATAATCGTAATATAGCAGAGTTAAAGAGAGTAGTGTTGTATAGCAAACCTGTGCAACCGAATGTTTCTCTATCCATCATCCCTAATCCTCAATAGGATATTATGTGTCGCCGAGAGGATTATGTAGAATTAGAGAGGAGAGAGAAAGAGAGAGGAATAGCTTCAACGAAGTGAGGTATAACATAAAAAGGGCAGAGATGACGAGATGAAATGAAGTGAAGAAGGATAGAGATGTATTAAAAGTATGCAATATCAACACGAGGACTATTTAGACATGTCTAACAGCCTGGGATTTTTATTAGGGAGACGTCATGTCAACTCAGCATAGGGACAGAAAACGACGTGGAACCGAAGATATGAGGTGGTCAGTCCCTCAGCCTGGAAGAAAAAAAACGAGAGGAAAGAGGAGAAAGAGGGAGAATTTAAACTTAGACCAAAGACAGAGAGAGAGAGAGAGAGAGAGAGAGAGAGAGAGAGAGAGAGAGAGAGAGAGAGAGAGAGAGAGAGAGAGAGAGAGAGAGAGAATTTCAACGAAATGAGAAGGCGGAGGAAAATATTCAGGAAAAAACATTTGCACCTCCATGGAAAGAAAAACAAGAACTTTATAGGGGTAACTAGCCACATATTCTAGTATTTGTAGGGATAACTTGCCCCGTTATCCGGCATTTGTAGGGGTAACTTGCCCCGTTGTCCAGCATTTGTAGGGGTAACTAGCGCCTTCCTCCAGCATTTGTAGGGGGTAACTATTCCCTTCCTCATGGTATTTAAATGAGGTGTCAAGCCCCTTTCTCCCGGCATTTAGAAGGGAATACTAACCCTTTGTTCCCAGCATTCTGAAGGAGTTATTAGCTCTTTCTCCCTGCATTCAGAAAGGGTTATTAGCCTTAGAATCTAAGGGGTTACTAGCCCTTTTCTCCCAGCATTTTAGCCGCCTTCTACGACAACCATTGCTCATGCTGGAAGGATTCGAACCACATCCCCACGGAAATTGAATGTAAACACTCCAAGGGTAAAAACTGTTAGGAAATGTAAACGAAAACTCAGATGAATGTGTACACACATGTTGAATATACATTAACATGCTTGTACTGGATGTAAGTAGTAGTAGCATTAGCAGCAGTAGTAGTAATAATAATAGTATTAGTAGCAGCTACAACAATAGTAGTGGTAGTGGTAACAGTAGCAGTAGTAGTAATAGTGGTGGTAGTAGAAGCAGCAGTAGTAGTAGTTTTAGTAGCAGTAATAGCAGTAGTGATAGTAATAGTAGTAGTAATAGTAGTAATGGTAGTAGCAGTAGTAATAGTAATAACAGCAGTAGTAACAGTAATAGTAGCAATAGTAGTAGTAACAGCAATAGTAGAAGCAGTAGTAGTAGTTTTAGTAGCAGTAATAGTAGCAGTAGTAGTAATACTAGTAGTAATAGCAGTAGTAGTAATAGCAGTAGTAGTAGTAATAGTAGTAGTAGTAGTAATAGCAGTAGTAGTAACAGTAGCAATAGTAGTAGCAATAGCAGTAATAGTACTAGTAGTAATAGTACTAGTAGCAATAGTAGTAGCACTAGTAGTCGTGGTAGCAATAGTAGCAGCAGCAGTAACAGCAGAATCGTAGTGGTAGAATCATTAATAGTAACAGTAGTAATAGCAAGATTTACCTTTCTTCTTGTGTATTTATGAGACACAAAATACGAGGAATTCTGCAAGAATGTAAAATATTTGACAAGGTTGTGCTCACAACCAGGACGTTATTAATTCCCTGGATGGTTGCTGTCTTTCAACCAACTACATGACTAGACGTATTTCAGTCGCTGCGGGATCCGAGAAAGGTATCCCCGTATTGCATAACCTCATCTCTCTGCACCTCAGTGAACGCAATGAAATTAATGCAGAGTGGGACGTAAGTTTCTCAAACATTTAAACATAAATCAGGAAATTAGAAAACGCATTCTCGAATTATCACATGGAAACTGATATCTAAATTACTTCAGTACAAAAAAGGGAGAAATTTAGGACATGCACAACCGAAATCTAATTCCAACATTTCACTAACACGCCCATACAGGCATACCCTCCCGACCAGCGAACCAGCAGATAAGAGTATAACGAGAGGGGCCCCTATTATGCTGACTCGGTTCATAAGAATGGAGGTACAGTGCAGCAGGCCAACTGGCCCATAACAAGGCAGGTTCATGTCAAAACCACGCATTCCCACCCACGTATTTGTCCAATCTTCCTCCAGAACTACCCACGAATTTGCTTCAGTACCTCAGGTACTAATCAAACCCAAACATTTTTACTCAAATATTTGTCCAATCACGAGAAAGCGACGTCATAATACTCGTGGAGCAAAATAAGCAGACCTCCCTCAACTCTGGTCGTAGATGTTCAGCTGGGTCTCTTGCTTGCAAATTACCTTATTGTACATACTCTCTGTATACTATCCATTACTTGCATATATAACTGGTGAAGGAATACACATAAGATAATCTTTGCTGTCTTTTGCTTTGTCCTTAAGATTTCGTGCGGATTTTTAACCTCGAAGTGTTAACCCAAGAAAGGCAGTGTGTCATCAAGGACTGTGTCTTATTTCCATTGTGGTCCTCAATCTTGTCCCCTAGGATGCGACACACAACAGTCGACTAACACCCAGGTACCTACTTGCTGCTAGGTGAACAGGACAACAGGTGTAAGGAAACACGTCGAAATGTTTCTAACCCGCCGGGAATCGAACCCAGGCCCTCCGTGTTTGAAGAGAGAACTTTGCCAGCCAGGCCACGGGGCCACATTGCGAAATGACTGTCTTGATCGTTCACAAGCAGGTACACAGGCCTATTATGTTGAAAATAATAAAAATTACTGATAATTTGATTAAGACATGTGGAACAGTTTGGTATCTTTATTGCGGGAACGTTTCGCCTACATAGTAAGCTTTTTCAGTCAAATGAAGATGAGGTAAGCAGTCCATCATCCTTGGAGAAATAGTTTTTGAGGTAGTCAGTCCCTCACCCTGGAGAAGAGTTCGGCTCCATCAGTCCCTCAGCCTGGAGAAGAGTTCGGCTCCATCAGTCCCTCACCCTGGAGAGAAGAGTTCGGCTCCATCAGTCCCTCAGCCTGGAGAAGAGTTCGGCTCCATCAGTCCCTCAGCCTGGAGAAGAGTTCGGCTCCATCAGTCCCTCAGCCTGGAGAAGAGTTCGGCTCCATCAGTCCCTCAGCCTGGAGAAGAGTTCGGCTCCATCAGTCCCTCAGCCTGGAGAAGAGTTCGGCTCCATCAGTCCCTCAGCCTGGAGAAGAGTTCGGCTCCATCAGTCCCTCAGCCTGGAGAAGAGTTAGGCTCCATCAGTCCCTCAGCCTGGAGAAGAGTTCGGCTCAATCAGTCCCTCAGCCTGGAGAAGAGTTCGGCTCCATCAGTCCCTCAGCCTGGAGAAGAGTTCGGCTCCATCAGTCCCTCAGCCTGGAGAAGAGTTCGGCTCCATCAGTCCCTCACCCTGGAGAAGAGTTCGGCTCCATCAGTCCCTCACCCTGGAGAAGAGTTCGGCTCCAAAGTCTGCAATATGAAGCTTAAGGATGAGAATGGAGTCTAAAATGCTGTCAAAGGTGAGAGTGCACACGCCACAAGGCTACACTTGTGTTCGTAACATTAAGAAACACCAGCATTAAAGCCAAACTGAAGAGGCATACTCTTGTTATCTCAGATGGACCAATATCCTAAAATACACAAGCACGTTAAGTTTGAAGCCAACCAGAAGTTGCATTACGTTAATCAGCGTTGAAGAATTAAACCAAGTAGTGAGGCAACCTATATTGCAAAGAGGAAGCTGAAG
>NC_091379.1:11106319-11123819 GCF_038502225.1 Cherax quadricarinatus
CAGTCTGATTACCTGGTCCTTGACTGTTGTTTTCCTCCTGATGTGGCTGTACAACAGCTTCGGGTCAGTCTTTACTTTTGATGCTATGTCATTTTCATATTGTCTCTGAGCCTCCCTTCTTATCTGTGCATATTCGTTTCTGGCTCTTCGGCTGATTTCTTTATTTTCCTGAGTTGTCTGTCTTCTGTACCTTTTCCATTCTCTAGTACACCTAGTTTTTGCCTCCCTACACCTTTGGGTGAACCAAGGACTCATTCTGTTCTTCCCATTATTTCTTTTTCCCTTGGGAACAAACCTCTCCTCTGCCTCCTTGCATTTTGTTGCTACATAGTCCATCATTTCTTCTACTGGTTTTCCTGTCAGTTCCCTCTCCCACTGAATGTCTTGAAGGAAGTTTCTCATGCCTTAGTAGTTCCCCCTTTTGTAGTTTGGTTTTTCCCAGCCTATTCCTGCTACTCTCTCCACTTGGAGCTCAACTATGTAGTCGAAGCACAGAACCACATGATCACTAGCTCCCAGGGGCCTTTCATACATGATACCCTCGATGTCCGAACTACTCATGGTGAATACAAGGTCCAGCCTTGCTGGTTCATCCTCTCCTCTTTCTCTGGTACTGTCTCTAACATGTTGATGCATGAGGTTTTCCAGTACCACATCCATCATCTTGGCTCTCCATGTTTCGGGACCCCCATGGGGCTCCAGGTTTTCCCAGTCAATCTCCTTGTGATTGAAATCACCCATAACTAGTAACTTTGCTCCCCCCATGTGTGCTCTCCTGGCCACCTCGGCTAGTGTGTCGATCATTGCTCTGTTGCTCTCATCATATTCTTCTCTTGGCCTCCTGCAGTTCTGTGGTGGGTTGTACATTACTGCAATTATCACCTTATGTCCCTCAGACTGGATTGTTCCTACTAAGTAGTCCCTTTCGCCCGTGCCATCCATTCCTTCCATTTTCTCAAAACCCCACTGGTTTTTAATGAGCAGTGCAACTCCTCCTCCCCCTCTCCTCCCTCTGTCTTTCCTGAGGATTTGGTATCCGGATGGAAAGATTGAATCTGTTATTATTCTGGTGAGTTTTGTTTCTGTGAGTGCTATTATGTCTGGGGATGTCTCTTTGATTCTTTCGTGCCACTCATCATACTTGTTTGTTATTCCATCTGCATTTGTATACCACACCTTCAACTTCTTTTCTAAGACTGTGGTCTGGGAGGTATATTGGGGTTGGGGAAGTGGGAAACCTGGTAAGGAACTATGGGTTGTTGCTGTGGGGGTGGAGTTTGTAATGTAGTGGGTGGGGGCATTGGATGTGGCATGGGTGTTTTGATTTAGAGTGTTTGGTTGCACTGGGGTTGACCTGGTTGGGAGGCTTCTATAGGAAGTTGTGAGGGAGGCTGTATTTGAATTTCTTCCTGGGTCTGGGATCTCCTGTCTGTCTTCTCCATCCCCTCTCTTTCCTCCTTTCGCCTTTGTTCCATCTCTCTCAGTTTCTGCCTTTCTTCTTGTGTTCTGTCGCGGTCGAGATACACCTTCCTGTATGCCGGCATGTCCCTTAATCGTGCTTTCTCCTGCAGGATCCTGGTCCGAGTCGCTTCTGCCTTGAAGGTCACTTTTACTGGCCGGGTTTTTTTTTTTACAAACTCCCCTATTCTCCGAAAATTTTCCAGCTGGGCCATGTCGTCTTCTCCTATTGCTTTCATGATGCTTTCAATTGCTTTTTTTCCCTTGTTTTCTTGCTTCATATGTTTCCCTTCAACTTCCTGGAGCCCATACACAAAGACTGACCTCACCCTTTCATTTTCCCACTGCATATCCCTGTGTATCGCCTCATTTAATTTGGTTTCCTCCACTGCAGCTTTCCTTTCTTCAGTTTCACTGGCTAATGTACTTGGGCTCAGTGGCCCGTCATTTTCCCTTCTCGGCTTTCCTTGGGCTCTGTGTGTGTATGTGTTTGTGTATGTGCGTGTGTGTGTGTATGTATGTGTATGTGTGTGTATGTGTGTGTGTGTGTATTTGTGTGTATGTGTGTGTGTGTGTATGTGTGAATGTGTGTATATATGTGTATGTGTTTGTATGTGTATGTGTTTGTATGTGTATGTGTTTGTATGTGTATGTGTTTGTATGTGTGTGTGCATGTGTGCGTGTGCATACGTGCGTGTGCATGCGTGTTAGTGTAGTCGCCACAAAACACAAAACACTTCAAACATCGCCAGGCACAACATTCTCAGCTTCTACGCATGTTGTGGAGCGGAACCCACTTAACTAAACATTTAACTAAACATTTCTCAGATATTCCTTCTTGAAGTTGTATCGCATCGATGTTCAAGTTGAACGAAATATAAAGAAAAATTATATTCTATGATATTTCATTAATGAAAGTTATTTTTTCCTTCTCAGGTTCCATATAGTTTCACTGTGATGGTATGAAATCAAAATTTCGAAGTCAAAATTCGAAATTTTCCTAGTTGGGTTTAGCGCAGATAAAATAAATATCAATGACACACCTTGATAATGGTTCAAGATGGACCGAAACGTTTTAACTTTCTCTCCACAAGTGTGGGATTTTTGTGAAAGGAGAGAGCCTTAGGTTTCTTTTTCTGACACATGAGAATGGGAGAAGTCCGTTCGCGAAAGCTCTTCGCAGCGATAATCGATACAGCGCAGGAATTCCGCAAGAGTGTGCAAGTTTTAGTAAGGAGAACGCAGCTACAGGAAGCCTGGAGAGGCTCAATACTGAGTGGAAAAAGCTTCAGAATTGAGAGAAATGTAGCGGGCCAACTAAAATGACAAACGAGCTTCATTTGAGGCTTTCCAAAATTAAACATCGGACATTTATCAACTCTGATCCTTAAAAAGCACAGAACCACAAAAACCAGGTAAACGAAACGGACGAAATTCGAAGCCACCTAGAAAACTGTAAATGTGTCCACAAAATGCAGTACGGTTTTACGAAAGGACGCTGCTGCCTTTCACACGGTCAATACCCTACCAGCCAGGCTGTGGCTCGTACGTCGGTTTGCATGTGGCCAGAAGTAACAGCCTGTTGATCAGGTCCTGATCCACCACGATGCCTAGTCACGGACCAGGCCGCGGGGGCGTTGACCCCTGAAACCCCTCCAGATATACATTTACTAACCTCGCTTACTAAAGTATTTAAAACGATAGATAATGACATAGAATACGATATCGTGTATTTGGATCTCAGTTTCAGTAATCTAAAGCCAAGATCACTATAAGTGCTCCTGGGTAAGGCGTCATTTAGATTATGCTGCTCAGAAAAATACCATACCAAGGGAGGGGTTAGAACCCGCTATCAGAGTCATAAAACTCCAGACCGATGTGCTAGCCAATGGGCCAGCTGGTCCAGTGGCTAAAGCGTCGGTCTGGAGTTTTATAACTCTCTAATCGCGATTTCTAACCCCCCCCCCCCAGTGGTATGGTTTGTTTGCAAACGTGTCATTACGATTTAGTGACTTACGCTGCTCATTTCTAGTCTCCATATAACAGTAGACAAATACGCTGGAAAACGTATAGAGAAGAAACACGAACATGATCGCCCGTATCAGACATTTTTCCTAAGGGGATAAACCGAGAACACTGATTCTGAACTCACTGGGAAGGCGTAGAATTAGGAAAGGGCTATAACAGGAATAAATATAGATGTCAATAGCGTGCTGGAAATATCTAACCAAGACAGGACTCACGGCAATGGGCTCAAGTTAGAAATATTTAGATGTACAAAATATGTAGAATAGTAATTGTTTGGTAACATTTAGGCGAATACAATTAGGAAGCTCGTCTGTCTGGCACTCAGCAGACGGAGGATCAAGCCTCCACCACGTCTTGCAGTGAATAACCCACATGGTTTAGTGTTTAACATGAATTAAATATAAATAATATGGTAACAGACTTGCGGATGAGTGGAATTAACTGCCGAGGCAAACACTAAGTATAGCTATGAAAAATAAAGAGTGGGTGGGGATAGGTGAGAGTTAGACCTGCCTAGCATGGGGAAGTAGGTCTCCTGCAGGGCTCCTTCTTTCGTATGTTCTTATGTAAATAGCGAAAACACGCATTTTTATGGCTTTATCTAAATTTCACGAGTTTAGTGAGCCAGCAAGGGCTATATATATTCGTGCAAATTTATACTCGAGTCGGCATATTCTTCACTAGCTTCCTCCAAGGATTTCGTTTATAACATCAGATTTTTTATCAAATTGTTTTCAAAATCTTGTCTTTAATAAACTGTAACTAATAAACTGTAACAATTAGCAAGTGTAGGCTACTTTTAATCTAGTTTATACAGAAAAGCCACGATTGATGGACTGAACACATCGACTCCAGACTGAGGGACTGATTACTTCAAACTCATCCTCTCCTTATACCTTCCTGCTTTGTAATGGACTGATGAAGCCACTGTGTGGCGAAACGTTTCTTCAATAAAGATTCCCGTATGTTGCATAAGTGTCTCAATTCTTCAGTTTGTCGGTTATCAAAATCATTCATCACAGCACCGTAGTTGTGGAGATTCTGGAGCACAGGCAAGGAGGCTGGCGCTTATATAGGCGCCAGAAGTCGGATATTGCACTCGTGTCTTAACTTTCATCTTGTCGGTAATCTATACCTTGTATAACTAGCTTCTATTTAACGAAATAGCAGAGCTGATACCCCAGTTCCATCAATAGATCCCATATTGTTAAAATTTCCCAGACTATTGATAGAAGCCAGTTAAAACTGTACCATTCCTTGCCAGACCTCTCTATTCCCTGCCAGACCTCCCTATTTCCTGCCAGTTCCCCCCCATTCCCTGCCAGACCTCCTAATTCCCTGCCAGACCTCCCTATTTCCTACCAGGCCCTCCCCCCATTCCCTGCCAGACCTCCCCATTCCCTGCCAGATCTCATTACCTGCCAGACCTCCCCATTCCCTGCCAGACCTCCCTATTCCCTGCCAGACCTCCCTATTTCCTGCCAGGCCCTCTCCCCATTCCCTGAAAGACCTCCCAATTCTCTACCAGACCTCCCCATTCCCTGCCAGACCTCCCTATAACCTGCCAGACCTCCCCATTCCCTGCCATACCTCCCTATTTCCTGCCAGGCCCTCCCCCCATTCCCTGCCAGACCTCCCGATTCCCTGCCAGACCTCCCGATTCCCTGCCAGACCTCCCGATTCCCTGTCAGACCTCCCGATTCCCTGCCAGACCTCCCGATTCCCTGCCAGACCTCCCGATTCCCTGCCAGACCTCCTCATTCCCTGCCAGACCTCCCAATTCCCTGCCAGACTGCTGACCTCCCTCTCCACCAACACAACTAAGGCTTCCACTCGGTGAAAAAGGAATTCGATCTCTTACAAACATAACTTTTATCGAAGAAAAAAAAGGCTGTCATTAAACTTTACCTTGGAATCCTCACAGTACTTACCGAGGCGGCTATTTACGCCAATGGCTGTGGATAACCATTTATCTCCGACCTCCATCCTAGGTACAGTAAGATGCCACATATCACTGGTGCACCTCCCCTTTTTTCCATAATATCAATAACTCTCTATTTAAGTCGCTACAGCAAAGTCAGTGGAACAGAGTTTGAAATTCCTTGCTCTCTGTTTAATTCCCATTAATCCCCATGCTTAACAATTCGCAAACAGGCGAAATTATATACATTGTCTCTGCGTCCACATCAGGAGATTCTATTTCACAATATTGAACCACTACATTACAATTCCAAACAGACGATCTTAATGGAAAACAAGCCACATGACGATGGAAATCCTTATCTAGATACTCTGCACTCTCGTACGTCGTCAGGAGCTATGCAATCCTACAAGACAGCAACAGAAATGAAATTCTCCGAAGCAAGGCAGATGGCATCAGTGCCAGCCTTTGTTGCTCTGTGTCATGGGTTGTCACTGATACATTCTGCCTTGCCCCTCAGAGAATTTCCCCTTATATATGTTGCTGTCTAGCAACACTGGGTAGCTCCTGACGACGCACGAGAGTGCGAAAGATCTACACCTAAGGATTTCGATACCCATGTGTCTTGTTCTGCAGTGGATCCTCATTGTCAGATTTTCTTGAAATTAATATGCAGGAAAATAGCAGCTTTAATAACCCCTCGTACTTTCCAAAGTTTATATTAATCTTAGCTTACACGAAGAAAGTATTCTTAACATTGGAGTTAACACAAAGTTGCCAAATTAATGACTCGTTCTTAGACATAAAAGTTTCGTCCAACTCACGGGACTTGCAGTGATCTGGGGACGGTCCTGCAGGTATAATTAATATTTTCTTTGTCATTAATGTGTACGTAAGCTTGTATGCGTCCTTTAGCACAAGAGTTGATGGTGATCGATCCTCTGTCTGTTCAGAGCGAGCTAGACGCCCCACCTAGCTCTTTTTATGACGAAACTGTTGTAATGGAGCCGAGAAGATACTGTGCCAAAGGACAGTGCCAAAGGGCAATGCCAAAGGGCAATGCCAAAGGGCAGTGCCAAAGGGCAGTGCCAAAGTTCCATAGGACAGTGATGTCTTAAAGCTACCTGGAGGAGTCTACCTGGATGATGTCATGGAGGTCAACTCCTCCACTTCCCGGTCCATGACTAGGCATTGCTAGACGTATAATAAATTATATGTCCGTGAGGAATAGCTAATACAGAGCCTGCGGAATGACAGGTTCGATCCAAGGACGGAGCACTTCACATGCCATGGATCAAGAACCCTTCCTCAGCATCTGTTCAACCCTCCTGAACGGCAGAATGACAGATCCCATTCTGTACAAACTATTACGAGCCGCCAGAGTTATCATAAACAGTATTAAAAGCCGATTTAGAAAGAAACGTAAGCAAAACACTGACATATTTATCAGAAAACGTTTCGGTCCTGGGACCTTGATCACTTCTAACATACAGATGTAGAAAGACATTATATATAAGTGGAGAGTGAGGTGTGAGTGACGCATGGTGACCTGAAGAATGACATGTTGGGATGAGGACGGGTAGACGATGAGATCATGTGACTCCTGTGTTGTTGGGTTGGTGGTGCTTAGCCTGCTTGAGTATCATGTATGCTAATGTTTCAGAAATATTATGGATTCCAGTTTTACGTTCTATTGTATCGGTATCTATTACCAAGGTTTATACCACTATTAAAAGCCACCAGAATTATCATAAACATTCCCACTCTTAATTAGCTTATTTTTGGGTCGCAATGTATATGTCAGTATTCTACTTATTTTGTCTTGCTTATTTTTGTATAAATTCACAGCTGCAAAGTGAACCTGAACCTTCATTATCTTAAATGAATGTAAACAGAAACAGAAAATATCCAGAAGAAAAAATGCGATGGCCTAAGTAGTAACTCTGTACCTGAAATGATGTAGGAATTTTGATAAGGAAAAATTATGATCTCTGACTCGCGTAATCTGACGTTAAGTGTGTGTTTACTACGTATTATTTAATCAAGTAATAGGTAACTGTACTTTGTATAGCATGTGCAATGAATAATGTAACCCACCGAGGCAGTGTGACCTGAAAAAAAAAAGTTTTTCTCTATAAATTTAGTAATTTATACAGGAGAAAGGGTTACTTAGCCCCTTGCTCCCGGCATTTTAGTCTCCTCTTACGACACGCATGACTTACGGAGGAAGAATTATTTTCCACTTCCCCATATATTACAAGTAAATCGCACGTCTACGACACCTCAATACATACATCTTAGAAGGATGGCAGGTAGTGTCGTCCAGAGGTACTCGATACTGCAACGTTGTGAAAGCAGTCAATATACTGGCAGTATGGGGTGTCAGCACTGACCATCAGACACCGAACTGTGAACATACAAAGGTACAAATACCATAACATCCCAATTACTGTGTTAGTCACAGTAATTGCTTTGCCCCAACTGTGGCTGGGCACAAATTCTATAACGACTCCATAAAATCTTAATGACTCGATTGTTAGCTACTCACCTCACGGAAGGCTTTAAGCCACGGGTTATAGTGCTGGCTTTCCACGGGTTCGAACTCTCCGTGAGGTGAGTTACCGTAACAACGAAGAAATCTAGAGCAAAGTTCTTGACGGAAAGTGTCAAGACCTAAGTTCATGGAACCGTAAGAGAAAATGAACGTTAAATTATATTCTAACAAACAAGGTGAGATGAACTTCTGTCTTCTCACCAAGAGATAAGTGTGACAGTTGGGTAGGCTTCTTCAGTCAAATGCAGTATTTGAGGTGGTCAGTCCCTCAGCCTGGAGAAGAATTCAGCTCCATGGTTTGGAACGATATGAAGCTAAAGGATGAGAACGGAGGCTTAAATACTGTCGAAAGTGAGGTGGAAGATCTCGAAGACGTTGTAGGGGACAGGATTTACTAGTAGAAGAAAGCAGGCCCCTGTGGAATCCAAACCTTCTCACTCATAACTGAAGAATCCGACTGCGTAGGCAAAATGTTTCAACACTAAAGATTTCCAGCTGTTGTACATGTCTTAATTATTAACTTCCCCTTATTTTATACTATTTTCAACATGAGAGATGGTGTGTGGGACATAGAAAACTTATGGCACCGTATCGGTCCGACTTGGACCGGACGACATTCCAGTCCAAGTCTGACCTTAACATCATAAATTTCTCTCTCCTATGTAAGGGTTATTTGTGTATTGTTCCAGTCATGGTATTGTGCCTTTTTATTCTTTACTGGAAAAAAATAAGAACAACGACGGCTGCAGATCAAGGCAGCTGAGCTGTGATGCGTCTTCCAGGAGCGTCAGACAAGTAAAGATTTAGAAACGACGTAATGATCACCGCTAGAAAAAACGTGATAATCCGATTATATAGCAAATCAGTATAACAATGCATCATTAATTCTGGGAATATGATGATATACCTCAGACAAAACCACCTTTTTCAAACTAAATTGGATGTATCAACAGTCTGAAGTTCAATTTTATTAGTTACACAGTATTTACAAAAGTTCCCCCTCTCATTCTCCATCATACAAGGGTTCATCCAAGGTGTTGAAATCTCTGTGCGTGAACAGGGAGACTTCAGTAGAGCAATTAGGATACTGCCAAGCGTTCCAGTAAGGGTTAATCATTCATTTGCGTTCCTAAGGTATCGTTCGAACATAGCTGAAGTTGCTGTTACTTGGGAACTGTAATCTACGGTTCATTATGATGAAGTCGAATGAAGACAGAAGTGAGAATGATGTTCAGTCCAAGTCGAATGAAGACAGAAGTGAGAATGATGTTCCTGGTATTTAGGTTCAGTCCAAGTCGAATGAAGACCGAAAACTGAGGATGATGATCTTGGTATTTAGGCTCGAGTGTGAGATAGATGACCAGAACTTTAATTTCAGGCCAGGCCAAAAAATATTCTCTCCCTTGAAGGAGACAAAAGCTTAAAAGAACTCGCATATTCTTGCTCAATAAAATCCTCTTGTGTTGCATCCAAGAATTGTTGAAAGATAAAACTGCACAAGGTATTATCGTTTAAGCTTAGAGAGGAGGAAAACAAATGAAAGAAAATTTCCAGCTCGTAGAGTTGGCAAATGGACACGAAATCAGGAGGCAGTTGAGGGGTACTGGAACCTGTGTGGGGATGGTCTTAGAACCTGTTTGATGGTGTATGAATGTGTGTACGACGATATTCAAACGTTTGGGACGATATACGAATGTGTATGACGATGTACGAACACGTATGACGATGTACGAACGCGTGTAACAACATACGAACATGTTCGACGATATTCCAAAGTGTGTGTGTGTGTGTGTGACGATATGCGATCGTGTGTGTGACGATATACGAACGTGCGTACGGCCACATTCGAACGTGTGCGTGACGAAATACATACGAACGTGTGTTTGAAGACATACGAACGTGTGCACATGTGATTACGTACGATCGTGTGTGTGACGATATACGAACGTATATGTCAACATACGAACGTGTATGGGTCACAGTACCCAAGTGTGACAATACCCGATCGCGTAAAGCCTTTAGGAGCAAAGTTGGAAGCGATCATAGACTATCGTAATAACGCACTAATTCCACCACTTTCCGATTTTTGGTAATAGTCACCTGAATAAATTACACACACAATAGGAGCGTAATCTGGACATACACAAAGGATTTGTTTTCATGAGCAAATCGTTTACTGCGTTTGAGAGATATGAACAATATTTTCAGAGTGGATTATGCCTTTGTGATGCAGATTACCGCTTGAGGGGTAAAAGTTGTTCATACAGAAGACTCATCTGAAAATTCAAAGATTGATTTGATAAGTACTTTTTTTGTCCTCATTTGTGGGTATTTTGTTACTGTTGTGTGATAATTTATTGCAGAAGATTTGTATTTTTTGACGTGTTTCGAGCTTGGTATTGTGTGAAGGCAACTCATTCTGTGCTGTTTTAGACTATTTATTGTGTGAAGGCAACTCATTCTGCGCCATTTTAGACTATTTATTGTGTGAAGGCAACTCATTCTGTGCTGTTTTAGACTATTTATTGTGTGAAGGCAACTCATTCTGCGCCATTTTGGACTATTTATTGTGTGAAGGTAACTCATTATGTGCTGTTTAGACCGTCTTTAATCTTAATCCAACTAATTCTTGCATTTTTTGAGCTGTGTTTTGCGTGAACTTAACTAATCCTATGGTGTTTGTATCGCCAACTCATAGTCAAACAATTTGCTTAATGAAAGAATAATTCATCAGGACAGGAGAAATCCCAGAGCTTAGCCTGGTACCAGAGCTTAGCCTGGTACCCAGAGCTTAGCTTGGTACCCAGAGCTTAGCTTGGTACCCAGAGCTTAGCTTGGTACCCAGAGCTTAGCTTGGTACCCAGAGCTTAGCCTGGTACCCAGAGCTTAGCTTGGTACCCAGAGCTTAGCTTGGTACCCAGAGCTTAGCTTGGTACCCAGAGCTTAGCCTGGTACCAGAGCTTAGCCTGGTACCCAGAGCTTAGCTTGGTACACAGAGCTTAGCTTGGTACCCAGAGCTTAGCTTGGTACCCAGAGCTTAGCTTGGTACCCAGAGCTTAGCCTGGTACCCAGAGCTTAGCCTGGTACCCAGAGCTTAGCGCGGTACCCAGAGCTTAGCGCGGTACCCAAAGCTTAGCTGGTAGCTTAGCCTGGTACCCAGAGCTTAGCTTGGTACCCAGAGCTTAGCTTGGTACCCAGAGCTTAGCTTGGTACCCAGAGCTTAGCCTGGTACCCAGAGCTTAGCTTGGTACCCAGAGCTTAGCTTGGTACCCAGAGCTTAGCCTGGTACCCAGAGCTTAGCCTGGTACCCAGAGCTTAGCGCGGTACCCAGAGCTTAGCTTGGTACCCAAAGCTTAGCCTGGTACCCAGAGCTTAGCCTGGTACCCAGAGCTTAGCTTGGTACCCAGAGCTTAGCCCGGTACCCAGAGCTTAGCTGGGTACCCAGAGCTTAGCCCGGCACCCAGAGCTTAGCCCGGCACCCAGAGCTTAGCCCGGCACCCAGAGCTTAGCTCGGTACCCAGAGCTTAGCCTGGTACCCAGAGCTTAGCTTGGTACCCAGAACGTAGCCTGGTACCCAGAGCTTAGCCTGGTACCCAGAGCTTAGCATGGCATCTAGAAATATCACTCTTCACAGTAATCTAAGTCGTACCTCTCTCCCTGCTATCAAGGCCTCTGGTGTCTACTCTATTTCTTGCCCCTCTTGTCCTCTTCAATAGTTTGGAGAAACTGACAGCTCTCTTTCTGACAGTCAAAGAGCACAAAAGAAGTGTTAGACTTGCCGACACCAATAATGTTCTTTTCTATCATGTTAGATCACAGTCATCCTATTGACCTTGATCTCCAAAACTGTCTGTCCTCCTCATAGCCTTCACAGTCACCGTCTTGTCGAAGCATTCCTTATATGTAACTTTCCTAGTATGAATCTTAGTCCTGGCTTTGTCAATTGTCCCAAACTTCAGAACACGCATGACTTGACCTGATATTTTCTTCTCCTATTCTCTCTACCTCTTATCCTTTATTTTCCTTCTATTCCTTTCTTCTGCCTTCAGTTCCCCTTCCCTGTGTTTTTCGTCCCACCCTTATAGCCATTACCTCTCCTACAGGTCTACTTTTTCCTTGTCCATAGACTTATTCCACTTCTGCTATTACTACTACTATTGCCTTGCTACTCTCTCCTCGTCTCTTATAATAATAATAATAATAATTGGAGGGAGGGGGTAAAGGAGGTTTTGTGTGCGAGGGGCTTGGACTTCCAGCAGGCATGCGTGAGCGTGTTTGATAGGAGTGAATGGAGACGAATGGTTTTTAATACTTGACGTGCTGTTGGAGTGTGAGCAAAGTAACATTTATGAAGGGGTTCAGGGAAACCGGCAGGCCGGACTTGAGTCCTGGAGATGGGAAGTACAGTGCCTGCACTCTGAAGGAGGGGTGTTAATGTTGCAGTTTAAAAACTGTAGTGTAAAGCACCCTTCTGGCAAGACAGTGATGGAGTGAATGATGGTGAAAGTTTTTCTTTTTCGGGCCACCCTGCCTTGGTGGGAATCGGCCAGTGTGATGATAAATATAAAAAATAATAATAATTTTATTAACTACAAGTTTATGTACAAGGTATACAGTCATAGCTGACATCAATAACATATTACTATATAGAAAGCCCCTTGTTATGCTGAACATTTCGGGCAATTTAGGTCAATTTTGCCCCCAGGATGCGACCCACACCAGTCCACTAATACCTAGGTACCCATTTTTTTTACTAATGGGTAAACATGGACAACCGGTGCAAGGAAACACGCCCAATGTTTTCACCCTTTCCTCGGACTTGAACCCGGACCCTTGACCGTGTAAAGCGAGAGCTTTCGCTACCAGGCCACGAGCCACCACTATTCCCCCCTGTCTACTACCACTACCAGCATTACCTCTACCACTACTTCTCTACTCCTTGCTTTCTTCCTCCTCCCTCCCTTCCTTCCTGTCCTCCTCTCGTATATATACTGACTTCCTTACCTTCGTGTGTTTGTGTGACTAGTTAATGGTCCAAGACGGACCGAAACGTCAACGCACTCAGCTCACACACTGAGGTCTGGGGATCGATACCCTAGTAAGGCTAGAAAAACATTAGGACGTATTGCCATCAGACACCTGCTGTCCCTGTTCACCTAGCAGTAAAATAGGTACCTGGGTGTCACCTCAACAGTGTCACCTCAATTCCAACTCAACAATCCCAACTCAACAATCCCAACTCAACAATCCCAACTCAACAATCCCAACTCAACAATCCCAACTCAACAATCCCAACTCAACAATCCCAACTCAACAATCCCAACTCAACAATCCCAACTCAACAATCCCAACTCAACAATCCCAACTCAACAATCCCAACTCAACAATCCCAACTCAACAATCCCAACTCAACAATCCCAACTCAACAATCCCAACTCAACAATCCCAACTCAACAATCCCAACTCAACAATCCCAACTCAACAATCCCAACTCAACAATCCCAACTCAACAATCCCAACTCAACAAGTGAGCTAGAGAAAATGAGCCAGCTATGATAACAGCTAGTAGAGGCGTAATTGCACCAATAATTATAGCTGCCATTACAGATTATAGAGGCGTAATTATTGCTGTAATTATAGCTTGTAGAGGCGTAGCGCCGACTAAACATATGCAATTTTAGAAGAGGTGTAATTGGGACAACGTTTCGCCCTGTGTAGAGCTTTATTGCTTTATAAAGCTCTACACCGAGCAAAACATGGCTTGGTAAAGCTCTATACAGAGCGAAATATGACCTGATAAATCCGTACACAGAGCGAAACGTGACTTGATAAAGCTCTACACTGAGCGAAACATTGCTTGATAAAGCTCTACACTGAGCGATACATTACTTGATAAAGCTCTACACTGAGCGAAACATTGCTTGATAAAGCTCTACACTGAGCGAAACATTGCTTGATAAAGCTCTATACTGAGCGAAACATTGCTTGATAAAGCTCTACACTGAGCGAAACATTACTTGATAAAGCTCTATACAGTTGTTAATAGTGACCTTCTTAAGGGTGATTTACTGTGACCTTGCTAGGTGTGACCTTAAGGGTGGCCTTAAGTGTGACCTTGAAAAGTGTGACCCTCTTAAGTGTGACCTTAAGTAACCTTGTTAAGTGTGACATTGTCAAGGGTTACCCTATTAAGGGTGACCTTGTTAAGGGTTACCCTGTTAAGAATGGCCTTGTTAAGGGCTGCCCTGTTAAGTGTTACCCTGTTAAGGGTGACCTTGTTAAGGGAGACCCGGATCGACCAACAGAATGTCATTAATCCAAAGGTAAATACAACGGTGAGAAATACAACAGAAAATAACACAAATGGGAACAGCATATGCATGAGAAATATTTGAATGTTAAGAAAGGCGGTATTTCACATCACTGTGGATAGGGATTATAAAGAACTCCTCTATACCATTACTGGAACAATGCACCTAAACCCGCACTTGCGAGACGAACCTATGGCGACATTTCGATCCATCTTGAGCCATTGTCAAGTCACAAGTGGGGAGAGGTTTGTAGAAAAGGCCTACCATATAGTCTTCTGACCTTCTCTATTTTCCTGGGCCTAGTTTTTACTTGACAGTGGTCCGGGTGGATCGAAACGTCGTGAGGTTTCGTCTTATTAGTGAAGGGCTTTCATTGCATTGGGAGTAGGTAAACCAAAGTAAAATCTTAGAGAGGTAAACTCACTGTGGATTTTTGGTGAATTAGTAGGTAAACCACAGTACAATCTGACAGGAGGGTCAAACTGACTGTTTCTTTTATAGATTACTGGGAGTAGGTAAACCTCGGTTAAGATCTTGCAGCGAGGTAAACTGTTTTAATGAACTGTTAAACTGAGGTTAAACTGACCGAGGGTTTTAAGTGAGCTTGTAGTAGGTAAACCTCAGTAAGATCTTGCAGAGGTTAAACTGACCGAGCGTTTTAAGTGAGCTTGTAGTAGGTAAACCTCAGTAAGATCTTGCAGAGGTTAAACTGACCGAGCGTTTTAAGTGAACTTGTAGTAGGTAAACCTCAGTAAGATCTTGCAGAGGTTAAACTGACCGAGCGTTTTAAGTGAACTTGCAGTAGGTAAACCTCAGTAAGATCTTGCAGAGGTTAAACTGGCCGAGCGTTTTAAGTAAACTTGTAGTAGGAAATAAACAGTAATACCTAACAGGGAGGTCAATTAGCAGTAATGAAAGCATTAAGCAGAGGAATCAAAGAAATAAACTTTGGTCAAATAAGACACGTGAGTGAACATTAAGACACGTTTATTAGAAAACGTTTTATCCCTTAGCCTGGTCACAGACCGCAGGGGCGTTACGCCCCTGCGGTCCGGTAGGTACGCCCGGCCAGGGTCTTCACCAGATGGCGACCCGGCGAAGGTAGCCCCAGACCTCCTCAGCTTATGACGACGTTTCAGTCAGACTTTGGCCAATTAAATAACCCAGATGGGACCGAAACGTCGTCACAAGCTTCTCTCTCCTATGTCCGTGTTTTTGTGAATTGTTCCAGTCATGGAATTGAATGGTAAAGCGTTAACTGAAAACCATACGCTAAAGGCGTAAGCCTAGCTATGGGCCCGATTCCAATTATTTCTGCCAACGTGGAATATTCAACCTCTGAATGGGACGCACTCAGCATGCACGTCCCGACTCTGAAAAATAAACTGTCTCAGTTACTGCAACAGTATCAGCATTTCTTGCACATGCAACCAATATTAACTCGCTTGACTAGTTTCCTTCGCTACGATTAGTTGTGTAATTAGTATTAATGGTAGAATTACTGACAAAATGTTAGGTAAATGACACGGATGCAACTAATGTGACATTTTATATAGGCAACGTTTCGCTCTCCAGGAGCTTTGTCATGCTGTTATAATGATTACAAGATTACAGAAGATTATATATATATATATATATATATATATATATATATATATATATATATATATATATATATATATATTATATATATATATATATATATATAACCACTGAAAAAGATAGCCAAATTGCAAGCGCTTTCGTGACTTCTCACATTATTAAGGAACTATAAAAAGCAAAGCATCAATAGGAAGGCATATAAAGGGGCAAGACTACATCTCACAATCAAGGCACCACAACTAGACTGGTGACTTGACTCTGAGGTGCATATGCCTTCTTGTTGATGTTTTGTTCTTCATAGTTCCTTGATAATAAGAGCATAAGAAAGAAGGAACACTGCAACAGGCCTACTGACCCATGCTGAGCACGTCCACGTCCATCCCCCCGGATTAGCCCAATGACCCACCCAGTGTGGCCACCTCCACTCAAGAAAGGAGCACGGCACCAGGCCCAGCAGCACAAGCTAGTCAGGTCCAACTCACACTAACCCACACCCACTCATGTATTTATCTAACCTATTTTTAAAACTACACAACGTTTTAGCCTGAATAACTGTACTCGGGAGTTTGTTCCACTCATCCACAACTCTATTACCAAACCAGTGCTTTCCTATATCCTTCCTGAATCTGATTTTTTCCAACTTGAAATCATTGCTGCGTCTCCTGTCTTGGCTGGAAATATTCAGCACTCTATTTACATCCCCTTTATTTATTCCTGTTTTCCATTTATACACCTCGATCATATCCCCCTTAATTCTACGCCTTTCGAGAGAGTGCAGATTCAGGGCCCTCAGTCTATCCTCATAGGGAAGATTTCTGATACATGGGATCATCTTTGTCATCCTCCTCTATACGTTTTCCAGAGCATTTATATCCATTCTGTAATACGGTGACCATAACTGAGCAGCATAGTCTAAAAGAGGCCTAACCAAGGATATATAGAGTTGAAGAACAACCTGAGGACTTCTATTATTTATACTTCTAGATATGAAGCCAAGAATTCTGTTAGCTTTATTGCGAACACTAATGCACTGTTGTCTTGGTTTTAGATTACTGCTAACCAGAGCTCCTAAATCCTTTTCGCAATCAGTAGTGTTAAGATCTACATTATTTAGTTTATATGTCGCATGGTTATTTTCCTGTCCAACATTTAGAACTTTGCATTTCTCAATATTAAACTGCATCTGCCACTTCTCCGACCATTGCATCAGTCTATTCAAATCACCCTGGAGTGCTTTAGTGTCCTCATTAGAATGAACTGGACGGCCTATTTTGGTGTCATCAGCAAATTAGCTTATGTCGCTATTTATTCCCTCATCTATGTCGTTTATGTAAATTGTGAACAACAACGGGCCCAACACTGACCCCCTGAGGAACACCGCTTTTGACGTGCCCCCATTCTGATTATTATTATAATAAAAAAAGAAGCGCTAAGCCACAAGGGCTATACAGCACCCCCATTCTGATTTCTCCCTATTTATGCAAACTCTCTGTTGCCTATTTGTCAGCCATGCCTCTACCCTGGAAAAAATTTCTCCTCCTATTCAGTGTGCCTTAAGTTTCCTCAATAGCCTCTGGTGTGGAACTCTATCGAATGCCTTACTGAAGTCCATATACACAATATCAT
>NC_091379.1:11128819-11146319 GCF_038502225.1 Cherax quadricarinatus
AAATAACACTAGCGTGTTATTTAACACCTGTTAGCGTGTTATTAGATGTGTTGAGAAACACATCTAGAGTATGATTTTATAGACAGCATTTCAGTGACGTGTTTGTATCAGCGGCATTAACTGTGATCTTATTTCTATCCAGTGTTCCTGAATTTTTTACTGTCCATCTTTGAAGAATGAGATGCTTGTGTGACATTTGGGAATGTTTGCTGAGGAAACGATTCGCCAGCCAGTGGCTTCTTCAGTCCAATACAGAGAAGAACGATGAAAATTAAGGAGGAGAATGAGGTAATCAGTCCCTCAGCCTTGAATCAATGTTTTGAATCAAGACTGATGGATTGAACACTTCGAGTCCAGGCTGAGGGACTGTTTATCTCATTCTCCTCCTTTTCCACCGTTCTTCTCGGTATTGGACTGATGAAGCCAATGGTTGGCGAAACGTTTCCACAATAGATCCCCAAATATTGTACAGGTGTCTCATTCTTCAACTTGTCGCTTTTCTAAACGATTACATCACATCTATTATCATTCCCCCTCAAAATCAAATAGACAATAAACTCAAAAATAAACTCAATAAATAAAAAAAAATTGACCGGGAGGACTTGAACGGTAGTCCTGAAATGTAGCAGGCCCAGAGCTGTACCAGAGAGCCACGAAATTTCGTGGCTGTACAGGAGAGTCAGTGAGTCTTCTCACAGTGCCCAACATTGGGCACGAATCGGCCCTACGGTTTAGCCAAGAATTTTACGCACATTTGTCCCAGACACAGAAGCTCGTAACAGTTAAGGTGTCAACTTTGTGAGAATGTATGATACTCGTATATTACCATCGCCTCATTACCTGCCATTACGCCTCCTGCATGTTCCTTTGTTTCTTGCATCAATCTCTCCCTCCTTGTGTGTGTGTGTGTGTGTGTGTGTGTGTGTGTGTGTTTGTCTGTCTTTCTCTCTCTCTAGCCCATCACATTACAAAAACGACTGACACTATTTTTCAAGTGATTTAATTCGTTGCCTATATGCATTCGGGACCAGCTATACTGTTCTTTAATTGAAACCCATCTTTCAAGTCAACATACCTGTAGAGTGTACATATATATATATATATATAATATATATATATATATATATATATATATATATATATATATATATATATATATATATATATATATATATATATATATATACAGGACAAGTCACGGGGGGTGGAAATCTTCAGCTCAAGTACTTTCACACTTCTCAGTGCGTCATCAGGAGCTGTGTAATGTTGAAAAGGAGTAACTAAAGCAGAGAGAGGTGTCTCAGAGTAGCGTAGGTGTCACTGGCCAAGGTTACCCTTAGACCACTGTACCAGGCCTACTGGCCTATATTTGTCAGGTTCTTGTGAATCCAGAACCACAAACAAAAATATTCGCGCAATCCATTATCAATGTTACCCTTGGAATAAGCTTGGACAAACGCAATTTAATTTAGTCTAATCCATCTAAATATATTTTAGATAAGTTTGCAATAATTTACTAATAAAGACAGTGAAACTTTATTTTTCGTTAGGCTCAGAATGATTTTTGCGAAATTATTATATTCACAAATTTTCGCATGTCTTATTCGGCAAGAAGAGCGTTGCTATTTAAGCCAAAATCGCAAATTTTAACTATTCGGCACGATAATATATATATATATATATATATACATATATATATATATATATATATATATATATATATATATATATATATATATATATATATATATATGGGGCCCACCTCTGGTGTAAATCGTGGGACCCATAGCCTCGGAGAAGTGGATAAAAATGCTTAAGGAAGAATATATGGATTTCTTCCTGAAGCCGTTTGAATATTCCACTTCCCCTACCACCCCATCTTACATATATATATACATATATGAACAATGCCGCAACTGGTCGTGAATCGAACCCTAGACGTTTAAGCACGTCTCCCGGGAAGCATTATCAGAAACATGAATAGGCAGAATCTTTGGACATTTCAGGTGGGATGTTAGTTTCCCCCTATCCAGAACACAGGAACTCTGAAGTTGTCGTTCAGTTTCCAGACTCACTGCTGAAGGCAAAGGGTTCCCTTGATGAAGATTAATACTCTACGAGAAGGTGTCTATGCAGGATGCGAAGAGGAATGGAAGAGGTGTAAGATGACTGACGAGTGGTTGAAGCGGATTACTTTAGTTTTAAGCATCAAAAGCTCTTGATCATCAAGGTACCTCTTGGAGGCAGGAATTAAGAGGGCAACACAACTGTGAGTCAGTCTCAGCAAAGGATTGCTTGTTTTAACTCCAAATTGTGTACTTGTGGCAGAAGTGAATAAAAGCTGACAAAGTTGCGCTCTATGTAAAGCTTTAACTTAATTTCATAAAGCTCAACACAGAGCGAAGCATTTCCACTATTAAAGCTTTTTCCTGCACCTGTTTCTTTATCAATAACGTTCTTATGAAAAAATTGAAAAGCTACTTTATTCCCAACGTTCTCACGAGCATTTGCGGAGACGTATTAGTTTATTAAATTGGACTTGAGTCCCGGAGGGAATCCGACAGCTGCACTCTGAAGAATAGGTGTAGATGTTATGGTTCTGGAGGTGGGAAGCACCGTGTCTGCACTCTAATAGATGTGTGGTTTGTTGTAGTTCTGGTGGAATCACAGTGCCTGCACTCAGAACGTTGGGTGCTGATACTGTGTTTCTGGTGGTGGGAAGTACAATGTCTGCACTCTGAAGGATGTGTGGGATGTTGTGGTTGTGGAGGTGGGAAGTCCAGTGCCTGAACTCCGAAGGATGTGTGGCAACGTTGTGGTTGTGGAGGTGGGAAGTACAATGTCTGCACTCTGAAGGATGTGTGGCAATGTTGTGGTTGTGGAGGTGGGAAGTCCAGTGCCTGTACTCTGAAGGATATGTGGCAATGTTGTGGTTGTGGAGGTGGAAAGTCCAGTGCCTGAACTCTGAAGGATGTGTGGCGATGTTGTAGTTGTGGAGGTGGAAAGTCCAGTGCCTGAACTCTGAAGGATGTGTGGCAATGTTGTGGTTGTGGAGGTGGAAAGTCCAGTGCCTGAACTCTGAAGGATATGTGGCAATGTAGTGGTTGTGGAGGTGGAAAGTCCAGTGCCTGAACTCTGAAGGATGTGTGGCAATGTTGTGGTTGTGGAGGTGGGAAGTTCAGAACCTGAACTCTGAAGGATGTGTGGCAATGTTGTGGTTGTGGAGGTGGGAAGTTCAGTGCCTGAACTCTGAAGGATGTGTGGCAATGTTGTGGTTGTGGAGGTGGGAAGTTCAGTGCCTGAACTCTGAAGGATGTGTGGCAATGTTGTGGTTGTGGAGGTGGGAAGTTCAGTGCCTGAACTCTGAAGGATGTGTGGCAATGTTGTGGTTGTGGAGGTGGGAAGTTCAGTGCCTGAACTCTGAAGGATGTGTGGCAATGTTGTGGTTGTGGAGGTGGGAAGTTCAGTGCCTGAACTCTGAAGGATGTGTGGCAATGTTGTGGTTGTGGGAAGACCAGTGCCTGTACTCTGAAGGATGTGTGGCAATGTAGTGGTTGTGGGAAGACCAGTGCCTGAACTCTGAAGGATGTGTGGCAATGTAGTGGTTGTGGGAAGACCAGTGCCTGAACTCTGAAGGATGTGTGGCAATGTTGTGGTTGTGGGAAGACCAGTGCCTGAACTCTGAAGATGTGTGGCAATGTAGTGGTTGTGGGAAGACCAGTGCCTGAACTCTGAAGGATGTGTGGCAATGTAGTGGTTGTGGGAAGACCAGTGCCTGAACTCTGAAGGATGTGTGGCAATGTAGTGGTTGTGGGAAGACCAGTGCCTGAACTCTGAAGGATGTGTGGCAATGTTGTGGTTGTGGGAAGACCAGTGCCTGAACTCTGAAGGATGTGTGGCAATGTAGTGGTTGTGGGAAGACCAGTGCCTGAACTCTGAAGGATGTGTGGCAATGTAGTGGTTGTGGGAAGACCAGTGCCTGAACTCTGAAGGATGTGTGGCAATGTAGTGGTTGTGGGAAGACCAGTGCCTGAACTCTGAAGGATGTGTGGCAATGTTGTGGTTGTGGGAAGACCAGTGCCTGAACTCTGAAGGATGTGTGGCAATGTAGTGGTTGTGGGAAGACCAGTGCCTGAACTCTGAAGGATGTGTGGCAATGTAGTGGTTGTGGGAAGACCAGTGCCTGAACTCTGAAGGATGTGTGGCAATGTAGTGGTTGTGGGAAGACCAGTGCCTGAACTCTGAAGGATGTGTGGCAATGTAGTGGTTGTGGGAAGACCAGTGCCTGAACTCTGAAGGATGTGTGGCAATGTAGTGGTTGTGGGAAGACCAGTGCCTGAACTCTGAAGGATGTGTGGCAATGTTGTGGTTGTGGGAAGACCAGTGCCTGAACTCTGAAGGATGTGTAGGGATGCTGCATCTCCGAGAATTATTTAAATTGCGACACCTTCGCACCTCTCGCTTTCAGCTATTGAACGAATGATCTTCAATGAATTTAATTCTTTGGGACACCAAACATTATGGAAAATGATCGATACGATAAAAGACCCGACCGAAGAACTGAATTTTATACACCAGAAAAATTCAACTTTGCAAAATAAGACATGAACCAGAAGACAATTATAAAAGTGTAATGAATTTTTTGCTAAGAGTTTTTATACGTAACATACTTCACCCGAATTTACAAATTTTATTTTCGTCATAATGGAGTTTTATGTTAAAAAATACCGACAAAATGAAGAATTAAACACCTGTGGCACATCCGGGTATATATTATACTGATCAAGCCACTGGAGGGCGAAACGTCTACAAATTAAAGATAATCGGGTGTTTTACGTGTGTTTAATTCTTCATAAAGGAATTTTAATAAATATGTGTCAATTTGAAAAATATATAAATTACATATAAATGCTTCGAAAAACTTAAAAACCTGAAAAATGTTTCGCAAATGAGGATTTTTTTATAAAAATTTTTTTTCTAACTTTTAACGTAATTAAAAATGAACTGTCTGTGACTGGCTCTTGATCCACCGAATTGGAGCATTACTGTTCATTGGATATGTACACGTGACTCTGCCTCAGGTTACTATCTGTGATTTTAATGAATCCTCACCTTCCTTGGATCAAACCTGGCTGCCTGGCATTCTGCAGGCGTTGTATGACTCCTACGGGTTTATCGCATCAAAATATGATAATTTAGGTGATCTTTCAGACGAAATATTTTAACTTTCTTCAATTGGCTAAAAATCGTATACAAGTGTTACTTTCAAGGGAAAACACTAAGACCGTAGGGGCCAGATAATCAAGTTTGATGCGAGGAAAGGGAGGATGTCCTAAATTTCTTGGATCAAAAGTCCTTCAACACAGTCACATCACATCAAAACTTCACCACTACTCCAGCCCTCCACCAAGTCCGCCTCCCCAACCACATCACCCAACCATCCACTAGTTAATTTTTCCATTGTTTTCATACCACTGGTGGGGAAAGGCGGAATGAGATTATTAGATTTCACGACTCGTTCCGCGTTCCCTCGCGGGAGGCGTTACGTGGGCCGCGGAATGGAACAAGATCATCAACACAGACGCTGAAGATAGCAGATACACTCACCGACGTGGAGAAACCAGCCAAGTGTAGCCAAGCTATTGTTTTACCACCTGCATTATAACAGCCCTCAACTGGAAACTCACGGAACAATATTAGATGCTTCTTATTCTAACAACAGTGATAACAATAGCTTATTTGCTTTACTGAACAGTGATAACGCTACGGTTTTATTGTACTGACAACAGTAATTGTATGACAGAACTATGTTACT
Organism: Cherax quadricarinatus; assembly: GCF_038502225.1. NCBI lineage: Eukaryota > Metazoa > Arthropoda > Malacostraca > Decapoda > Parastacidae > Cherax > Cherax quadricarinatus. Next base: position 11,134,635 of record NC_091379.1, read on the forward strand.
GACAACAGTGATTATATAACCGTGTTGTCTTAATAACAACAATAATTATATAACAGAATTATATTACTGACAACAGTGATTATATAACCGTGTTGTCTTAATAACAACAGTAATTACATAACAATTATATTACTGACAACAGTGTTTATATAACCGTGTTGTCTTGCTGACAACAGTAATCACATAACAGTTTTATTTAACTGACAATAGTGATAACAGTTATTTCCCTGACAACAGTGATAATAACAGCTATTTCACTGACAACAGTGATAATAACAGTTATTTCACAGACAACAGTGATAAGTTATTTCATTGACAACAGTAATAATAACAGTTATTTAACTGACAACAATAATAATAAGTAATTTCAATGACAAAAGTAATAATTATTTCACTGACAACAGTGATAGTATGAAATATTTAACATGTTAATAATACCAGCAAGAATAATAAATTCTTTCCATAATACTAGCAACAATAGGATGATAATTGACTATTATTCTGACAACAAAAGTATACTAAAAGCATGGATAATAATTTGATAATTTGATTATCTTATCATTAGTAGTATTTTTTGGTAAGCTATAAACACGTAGGGGTCATGGAGCGCCTGGGGACTAGAAGGTAATCAGGTTTAATCCCATTATGCAGAAGGGTTGCTCTAATTTCCTAGACGGAAGCCGGCAAGAAGAGAGAGTGACTTCCTGCATCGCAAGGGGTGACGTCCGACGTCGCACATCAGAGTGACATGATACATTATTAGAAGTGAAGTCTGACATGACAGGAAAATTAAAGAAGCTCTTAATTAGATTCTCGATTAAATATTATGAACGGAGAATCATTGACGAATGGTGAATCATTGATGACTGGAGAATCAATGAAGAATGGTGAATCACTGATGATTGGTGAATCACTGAAGAATAGTGAATCATTGATAAATGATTGGAGAATCATTAAATAATGATTGACGAATTATTGGATAATTGACGAATCACTGGCGAATGACTGGAGAATCATTGAAGAATGGTGAATCAATGATAAATGACTGGAGATTCGTTGAAGAATGATGGGTGAATCATAGATGAATGATTGGAGAAGCACTGAAGAATGATTGGAGAATCATTGAAGATTGATTGGAGAATCATTGATGAGCAATGATTGGAGAACCATTGGTGAAGAATGATTCGAAATACATTAACGAAAAATTGGAAAATAATTGAATAATGATTGGAAATCATTGATAAAGAATGATTGGAAAATCAATAACGACTGGCGAATCAATGATAAATATCACAATCATTAAAGAAGAATGATTTCAGAATAATCGATGAATGATCACTGGTGAAAAAAATTAAGTATTTGCGAATTATCAGTAAAAACAAATCACTGGAAATCACAAATCACGATTGGAAAAAAAATACACGAAGAATCACTGTGTGATTCAACTGGGAAAAAATTCTGAGAATCACAGATGAAGAATAATGATTATAGAATGATGTGAGAAAAATGACCGAGGATAAATGTTGAGGATAATATCAGCAGAGAATGATCACCTCTGGGAACCTCTTGTGAAGAATGATGGGAGGGTTGAGAGAGAGAGAGAGAGAGAGAGAGAGAGAGAGAGAGAGAGAGAGAGAGAGAGAGAGAGAAATTACCCGACTGTGAAACATGCTCTTACAGTATAATGACATAAACGAAATAAAGTCAGCGATAAATTGAAATCACTGGCCAACAGATGGCTCCAACTTCACCCTATTCCCTATTTGTATGTCTCACATCAGTAAAAAAGCTTTCAAATGAGCTGATGTAGGTACCAGTTGTTAGCTTGTAAATAAAGTTAGAAACCTTACCCAAACCTATATATATATATATATATATATATATATATATATATATATATATATATATATATATATATATATATATATATATATATAATATGAATTTGAAACAAAAGCCGAATAGACACTTGCAAATACACACAGGAATGCATTTCCACACATGCGTACTTTGTAAATATATACGGATAGCTGTGCTTTACCAATACAGACATAATTCATACAAGGCACAAGACTAGCGCCTCTGGTATGGACAGTGACATCGGCCTGTCTATACCAGAGACGGACAATAAAACAACAAATGCTCATGGCACAATATACAGAATACGGACGCAGGCAGGACGGGATAAAAGGAGGATTTAGTAATGGCGTGTAATCGTAGTATAACACAGAATGACCAAGGTCTCAGGACCGATGAGTATTCAATGGCCGAAGAGTATATACTTGCTATCTTTCACTTGTGCTGTCGGCGTTAACACTTTCTAAAGCTTTCTTCTTCCCCAGACTAAGGGACTTACATCCTCCAACTTCTTCAGACTGAGAGATTTACCACCTATAATTTATTTCCCCTGACTGAGGGATTTACCACCTACAATATACTTCCCCAGACTGAGGGATTTACCTCCTACAATATACTTCCCCAGACTGAGGGATTTACCTCCTACAATATACTTCCCCAGACTGAGGGATTTACCACCTACAATATACCTCCCCAGACTGGGGGATTTACCTCCTACAATTTACTTTCCCAGACTGGGGGATTTAACTCCTACAATATACTTCCCCAGACTGGGGGATTTACCTCCTACAATTTACTTTCCCAGACTGAGGGATTTACCTCCTACAATTTACTTTCCCAGACTGGGGACTTACGTCCTCCATTTTACTTCTTTTCTAAGCCCAGGGACTGATCTCAAACTTACTGTTCTCCAGTCAGAGGGACTGATTACCTCACATCTACAACTCAACGACATCTGCTGTCCCCTCTGTTTATTGACTGAGAAAAAGCTAAGCAGGCGAAACGTCTCGTCAGTTTCCTACCCATTAAACACACACATTAAGGAATATGGATTAAACTTTGCAAAAACCCATAAGATAATGAAAAAACTACGGCAGCGTTTTGCTCAAGGAATCGTTTCGCTTGATGACCAATGAAAGAAAAGTTAAAGATTCTCTTAATTAGATTCTCGATTAAGTATCATGATCGGAGAATCATTGAAGAATGGTGAGCAAACCACACCACGGGCGGGAATAGAACCCGCGATCAGAGTCTCAAAACTCCGGACCGTCGCGTTAGTCTGGAGTTTTGAGACTCTCTGATCGCGGGTTCTATCCCCGCCCGTGGTGTGGTTTGTTTGCAATCGTGTCATTACGATTTCGTGAGTCATGTCAACGGCTTTGAGAGGACTTGAGCTAGAGTTCGTCACGGCCACGCTAGTTGGAGATTCGTCTGTAAAAACTTGCATTTGTGGTCACAGTGGTGCCAATGCTAACCTTCCTATGGTGTAGAAATATGCCTAGTTGGACGAATCTTATTGTGGCTAGCTGGTCCAGTGGCTAACGCGACGGTTTGGAGTTTTGAGACTCTCTGACCGCGGGTTCTATCCCTGCCCGTGGTATGGTTTGTTTGCAATCGTGTCATTACGATTTCGTGAGTCAAGAATGGTGAACCATTGACAAATGATTGGAGAAAGTACAATACTAAGGAAAGTACAGTACTAAGGAAAGTACAGTACTAAGGAAAGTACAGTACTAAGGTAAGTACAGTACTAAGGTAAGTACAGTACTAAGGTAAGTACAGTACTAAGGTAAGTACAGTACTAAGGAAAGTACAGTACTAAGGAAAGTACAGTACTAAGGAAAGTACAGTACTAAGGAAAGTACAGTACTAAGGAAAGTACAGTACTAAGGAAAGTACAGTACTAAGGAAAGTACAGTACTAAGGAACATGACAGTAAAGTAGTACCAGGTGAAAACAATAATGAAAGGAAATTACACACAGAAAACGCCAGAGAAGAATGCGTGAAGCTAGGCAGGAAATTCCAGGAAGTCTTCATTAAAGAAATAGAGCCAGCCAAGGGACGGCAGGTCAGGACGACCACATTAACTCAAACTTCAAAATATTTTTAAGAAGAACTTGGAGGGAAGGATTGCTTTGATGCTGGTAAAAGGTTATTCAGCCATGAAATTAGCCTTACCTTCCTGTTCCCCTAATCAAGCGTAATTACCTCCCATTCTCCAGGTATAAGAAGCATTCCTGTTAACCAATATCTCACGATAATAATAATGAAAATATTAATAATGAAATTAACGAAAATAATGAAAATAATAATGAAAATAATTATAATAATAGGAGGGTCTGAAGTTCAAGAGACATCCATATAGGGCTAAAGCACTAAGACCTGGCAGTACCTCACCATGGGTAGCAGAACGAAAAGAACCTCAGGAAACCGCTAGTGATGATCTACCACGGGTCACAAAGGATGAGGCAATGGTTGTAAGGCTATCAAACAGCCAAGGAAGCTATATAAGGGGTCTGGCCAGCACCTCACTATCAGATCCCACAACGGTTAAACACCTGACGCGCGCCGACCCAACTTGGATAGGTCCTTTGCACAACTCACCCCACAAACTATTCTACCCAAGAAAATTTAAAAATTATTTGTCCAGTGTATTATTAAATTCTTCCCAAATTCCAATAATTATAAATTATGAATATTTCCTTTGGTTTATATAAATTGGATCCATTTATAATTAATAGAATTTGGGAAGAATTTAATAATACACTGGACAAATAATTTTTAAATTTTCTTGGGTAGAATAGTTTGTGGGGTGAGTTGTGCAAAGGACCTATCCAAGTTGGGTCGGCGCGCGTCAGGTGTTTAACCGTTGTGGGATCTGATAGTGAGGTGCTGGCCAGACCCCTTATATAGCTTCCTTGGATGCTTTACTTTCATAGTTCCTTGATAATGTGAGTAGTCACGAAAGCGCTTGGAATTTTTCTATTTTTTCAGTGTTTTTTTGCATATATATATATATATATATATATATATATATATATATATATATATATATATATATATATATTGATAGGGTAAAATATAAGCAATTATTGGTAGAAAAATGGGCTAGAGTACAGGTAATGAAGAATCCAAGAAGTATTGGGTAGATTTAGAAATACAAGGTTAGCCTGTGCAGCAGAAGTTGTGAACATATTAGGATGAGGGAGGTAATAGCGATTGGTTAGAAGTAAAATGGATTGTATGGGAGAAAATTGTTAGCTTGTGAGAAGTTTTTGCAACGTAGAAGTGATATAGGGAGGGCGGAGTATATGGATAGTAAAAGAGAGGTGAAAAGAGTGGCGAGGAAATTCAAAAAAGCCCATGGGTGGGTGTGCCTTTTATCAAGAAAGTTTGCTGAGAACGAGGAAAAGTTTTGGTGTGAGATCAGTATGTTGAGATAGTCTAGGGATCAAATGGATTTAATAGTTAGAAAATGAAGAGAGGATTTATAAGACGGGAAGGTGAAGGTATTCGCAAGATGGAGGGAATATATTGATGTGTGGTAAAATGTTATCGAAGAAAGGGAGGTAGTGATTTTATGCATTGGGCAGGGAGGTATAGTTACTCGTAGGAATGAGGACAGTCAGAAGTGAGTGTGAGGAAGCACGCGAGGCACTAGGTAGAATAAGAGAGTAAACCAGCTGGGATAAATGGCATAAATACAGAAATGTGTAGACCAAGTCTTTACTTTGAAGGAACTAAGTAAATTTAAAGATTTTCTTTTACTTCCTCTGTAAATTTAGAAAAGGCATATAGATATGAATAGGTGGGTCGTTGGTCTGGGCCGGGAGGCGTCTTGGACCTGCCTTGCATGGGCCAGTAGGCCTGCTGCAGTGTTTCTTCTTTCTTACGTTCTTATGATAGGGAGGTAATGCGGCAGGTGTAGCAAATGTACAGAACAGATAATAGGCAGGTAAAAGCAACATAGAATTTTTTATGTATGTGGATAATGAAGGACAGCTAGAGTATGTAGGAGGAAGAGGAGATAAGTTTTAGTGAAAGTAGACCTTAGAGATGGGAGTTGTCACAGATGCTTTTTGCTGATGACGCGGTGATTTTGGGAGATTCTGAAGAGAAGCTACAAAGGTTATAGACGAATTTGGGAGGGCATGTAAAAGGATATTAAAAGTGAATGAGCATAGGAAAAGCAAGGTAATGAGAGCCACAAAAACATTAGGCAATGGAATATTTGATATCAGATTGACGGGATATGGAGGAAATGAACGTGTTTGGATATCTATGAATGAACTTGTCTGCAGACGAGAGGAAAAAGTTGGGTGGTACAGACAGCCATTTGGAGAGACAAAGAAATGGATTTACTACGGAAGTGTGTTACCAGTACTGTTGTATATATATATGAAGCATGGGTTCTAAGCACCTCATTCTCAATGTAACTAATCACCTAAATATGTAACCTTTTAATATGTAAAGTAAAAGGACACAAGTGCAACTAATGTCACATTAGTTGCACTTGTGTCCTTTTACTTTACATATTGTCGGTAATTCTACCAACTTTATTACAACCTTTTAATAAGCAAACATTATTTAATTTTAGCTTTATAGATTATTATAATTAAGGGGAAAGCTCTAAACCCGTAGGATTATACAGCACCTGTGGGGGGGATGTGGAAGGTACTCAGGTTTAATTCAGGGAACTGGAGCACAGATCCAATTCCCTAGATCAAGAGCCCCTCACCAGCATCAAGGAACCTTCCTTGAGGGGTAGATTTATAGAATGCACACAGTTTCCTCAAAGCTTGAAGGACGTTAGTTGTACAAGAAATAATCTCCTAAGATAATCAGCGTACATATACCGAGAGGAGTGTGTGTGTGTGTGTGTGTGTGTGTGTGTGTGTGTGTGTGTGTGTGTGTGTGTGTGTGTGTGTATTTACAACCCATTGTTTGGTCTTAATGTATATACACCGAGAAATGTGTATCTTTCATTGCATGTACATCGACTGGTGGGTATCTCCCAGCATATATATACCGAGAGGTATATATCTCATCGATTTGTATCTCTCAGGGTGTATATACCGAGAGGAGTGTGTGTGTATTTATTTACTACCAAATGTTTGGTCTTAATGTATATACACCGAGAAATGTGTATCTCTCATTGCATGTACATCGACTGGTGGGTATCTCCCAGCATATATATACCGAGAGGTATATATCTCAGGGTGTATATACCGAGAGGTGTGTAACTCTCACCGAAACTCAGTTTTCAGTTGTCCCAGAACATGGAACAATTATTTTTCTTACCTAAAATATAATTAATTCAGGTCTATCTATTCTGGTGTGTGTCTACAGTCAATTTCCCAAAAAAATGCTGAACACTGACGATTTTTTCATCAGTTGTCCCATTTTCTGCTTAAAAAAAATCCGAAATTTTAATTACTCAAAAATCTCTGGGTTCTCATTTCTTCCGCTTTCATAAAACAACACTTTTAACGCAATTTATTTTCCTAACGCCGCTTATGTCATACGCGAACATTAAATCTCCGAATCCACTATTTCTTTTTCAGTGAAATTTTAAGGTGTGCAAAATTTATTAGCTTTTAGAAAATAGCGGAATTAATTTTCTCTGTAATATTCAGTAGCTTTGAAATTGAAGACTGAGACACTTATGCAGCATGTGGGAATCTTTATTCAGGAAACGTTTCGCCACACAGTGGCTTCATCAGTCCAATACAAAGAGGAAGGCGTAAGGAGAGGAGTAGTATGAGGTAATCAGTCCCTCAGCCTGGAGTCGATGTGTTCAGTCCATCAATCTTGTAGAATGTACAGCATAGGGCCGTAGACGTGGCTTATATACTGTAGTGAGGTGAGGTGAAGCAGGTGGAGGCGGGGTCATAGTGGTACCATCCACTAGTCGAAGTAGGTCTTCGTCCAAAGGTTGAACAAGTGTTGAAGAATTCTTTGTAACAAGATCCCATGATGCTGCAGTGTCTGACAGTTGTGATGAATGGTTTGAAACCATTGTGATGAATGGTTTGAAACCATTCATCACAACTTTGAAATCTTTTTCAGTTTATCAACTCAAACTTATATCGTCCAGCAGATGTGGATAAATACATGAGTAACAATGGCAATAAATGGTATAAAATACCGACACAATAGAAATATACACACATAAGCAGTATAATACGATACTTTGTTGACAACGTTTCGCCCAAACAGAGGGGTTTATCAAGTCACGAACATATCTGTTTTTGAACATTAAAATGGTATAAAATACCGACAGGTTGTTAGGTAAGACACACATGCAACAGTTAGGTATCTTTATTTCGAAACGTTTCGCCTACACAGTAGGCTTCTATCAACTATTCTGTACTCGATACCTAACTGTTGCACATGTGTCTTACTTAACAACATATGTTTTTAACTTGATAAAGCCCACTATGTGGGCGATACGCTGTCAATAAACTGTCACATTATACTGCTTAGGTGTTTATTTTTCCATTGTGTCGGTATTTTATACCATTTATTTCCATCTGAGTGGGTAGTTAACAAGGGCATGACAGCTTAAGAAATAAATTGATAGCGACTGCACAAATACAGGAGTGATATCTGGTTAGTTGCATGTAATAGTGGCAAGTAGGCTCGAAACAGAGCGAACCGGCCCAGTTAGAGCATTTTAAGAACATAAGAATGGAGGAACACTGCAGAAGGCCTACTGGCCCATATAAGGCAAGTCCTTATTAAAACCACTCCTACCCAAGAATTTACTCCTGTACCCACGACACCAAACCCAGCCCCTCCCACTCATATATTTGTCCAATCTCTTTTTAAAGCTACCTACAAGGTGTTTTACTTGAAGGTGTCAGTCCCACAGTATTCGTAGCCATCTTGATAGGCACAGATTGATTTATGAGTCTCAACACGGTTTTACAAAAGGGCGTTCCTGTCCCTTTATCGTGCAAGGGGTCCGAAAATTTGAAATTCGAACTGAACTCCCTATGGTGGATAGAGTAACTCAATACAAGGTCACTGATCCCATATAAATTGATTTCTGATGGTTAGTTTTCGAGCAATTGCTAATCTCCGAAGACCGAAAATATTCGGCTGGGCCCGACAAAGGGATTAAAAAATTTTATGTTGCAAACTTGCAATTGTTAATAAAACACACCAAAACAATTTTTTAAATTTAATATACAAACAGACAATATAAAAAACATAAATGGAACTTGAATCAAAACATTTTTTAATTGTTACAAAAATATAAAAAGGAAGCAAATCTCAACAATGACAAATTGCAAAGGGATGCAACTTTCAATCCCTATATTCCTGAGATTCATTTGGATGACCAATTATTCTATATTGCTAATTGATGGTATGGTAGTCGCTGAAGCAATTTCTATCACTCTTTATCCAGATTTACTTTGCATACAGAACACTGGAATGAGGATGTGACCAATTTCTTCGAGTGGCTGCAATAGTTGCAATCGTAATACCTTACTTTTTCTTCACTAATTTCTGTTTTTTGGCTGGCCTTTCTTCCTCCTCATCATCACTTGACACCTGTGCATCCGGTGGCAAGTATTCATCACCACTATCCAGCAATTCTGGTTCATGTACCTCTGCTTCTGAATCACTCTCTTCAGAAACGCAGACATACCTCGACCTGCTGGTGGACTGCTCCCCATAAAACAACTTCTCATTGATCTGGAAGGACAATAGAAACCTCCTGTATAGATTCAGACCACTACAGAGTTCATATATGCAATTGAAATTTTTTTATAAATATTTATTTGACTAAAATTGGACATTCCCGGAAACTCGGGCAAGACCAAAATAATTCGGTATAAAATGCTTGCACTTTTTTCAACTGCATGCTACACTCATATTATGCTTCACACGGACTTTAGGTATATATCAAAATATGCCTAAACTATTCATGTAAGCACTAAACACAACAATCAGTACTTACCGACATTGTAGAATGTATAATCCAAGAGTAGATTAGTAAGGGTGGAGGGAAAAATGCGTGTGTGGGCGGAGCCAAGCCACCAGTGTTTATATTTTGATCTCTCAACCAATGGGAAGGCGGCAGAAGCGAACTGTACTTAGCTGAAGAGACTCAGGGAAGGCTTGTGATTGGTTGGAACTAAAGAACGGGAAGCTGGCCGCGCGGGGCACGGAGTATGACACGCCCCCAAAACACGTAATTAATACCGAATTTTTTTGGCCGCGCTCGATAAAGGGTTAACAACATATGTTTTTAACTTGATAAAGCCCACTATGTGGGCGATACGCTGTCAATAAACTGTCACATTATACTGCTTAGGTGTTTATTTTTCCATTGTGTCGGTATTTTATACCATTTATTTCCATCTGAGTGGGTAGTTAACAAGGGCATGACAGCTTAAGAAATAAATTGATAGCGACTGCACAAATACAGGAGTGATATCTGGTTAGTTGCATGTAATAGTGGCAAGTAGGCTCGAAACAGAGCGAACCGGCCCAGTTAGAGCATTTTAAGAACATAAGAATGGAGGAACACTGCAGAAGGCCTACTGGCCCATATAAGGCAAGTCCTTATTAAAACCACTCCTACCCAAGAATTTACTCCTGTACCCACACCAAACCCAGCCCCTCCCACTCATATATTTGTCCAATCTCTTTTTAAAGCTATCTACAAGGTGTTTTACTTGAAGGTGTCAGTCCCACAGTATTCGTAGCCATCTTGATAGGCACAGATTGATTTATGAATCTCAACACGGTTTTACAAAAGGGCGTTCCTGTCTTACGAATTTACTAACTTTTTTCACTAAGGCGTTTGAGGAGGTAGATCATGGTAATGAATATGATATTGTGTATATGGACTTCAGTAAGGCTTTCGATAGAGTTCCACACCAGAGGCTGAGGAAACTTAAGGCACAAGGAATAGGAGGAGAAATGTTTTCCTGGGTAGAGGCATGGCTGACAAATAGGCAGCAGTTTGTATAAATGGGGAGAAATCAGAATGGGGGCAGGTCACAAGCGGTGTTCCTCAGGGGTCAGTGTTGGGCCCGTTGTTGTTCACAATTTACATAAACGACATAGACGAGGGAAGAAATAGCGACATAAGCAAATTTGCTGATGACACCAAAATAGGCCGTTCAATCCATTCTAATGAGGACGCTAGAGCACTCCAGGATGATTTGAATAGACTGATGCAATGGTCGGAGAAGTGGCAGATGCAGTTTAATATTAACAAATGCAAAGTTCTAAATGTTGGACAGTTAAATAACCATGCCACATATAAACTAAATAATGTAGATCTTAATACTACTAATTGCAAAAAGGAGTTAGGAGTTTGGTTAGCAGTAATCTAAAACCAAGACAACAGTGCATTAGTGTTCGCAATAAAGCTAACAGAATTCTTTGCCTCATATCTAGAAGTATAAATAATAGAAGTCCTCAGGTTGTTCTTCAACTCTATATATCCTTGGTTAGGCCTCATTTAGACTATGCTGCTCAGTTCTGGTCTCCGTATTACAGAATGGATATAAATGCTCTGGAAAACGTACACAGGAGGATGACAAAGATGATCCCATGTATCAGAAATCTTCCCTATGAGGATAGACTGAGGCCCTGAATCTGCACTCTCTCGAAAGGCGTAGAATTAGGGGGGATATGATCGAGGTGTATAAATGGAAAACAGGAATAAATAAAGGGGATGTAAATATCGTGCTGAAAATTTCCAGCCAAGACAGGACTCGCAGCAATGGTTTCAAGTTGGAAAAATTCAGATTCAGGAAGGATATAAGAAAGCACTGGTTTGGTAATAGAGTTGTGGATGAGTG
>NC_091379.1:11148819-11163819 GCF_038502225.1 Cherax quadricarinatus
AGATGGACCAGATCAGCTGATTATAGCATCTGGTCGACCTTTATGATCTTTAAAGGTCCTAAGATGGACCAGATCAGCTGATTATAGCATCTGGTCGACCTTTATGGTCTTTAAAGGTCCTAAGATGGACCAGATCAGCTGATTATAGCATCTGGTCGACCTTTATGGTCTTTAAAGGTCCTAAGATGGACCAGATCAGCTGATTATAGCATCTGGTCGACCTTTATGATCTTTAAAGGTCCTAAGATGGACCAGATCAGCTGATTACAGCATCTGGTCGACCTTTATGGTCTTTAAAGGTCCTAAGATGGACCAGATCAGCTGATTATAGCATCTAGTCGACCTTTATGGTCTTTAAAGGTCCTAAGATGGACCAGATCAGCTGATTATAGCATCTGGTCGACCTTTATGATCTTTAAAGGTCCTAAGATGGACCAGATCAGCTGATTACAGCATCTGGTCGACCTTTATGGCCTTTAAAGGTCCTAAGATGGACCAGATCAGCTGATTATAGGATCTAGTCGACCTTTATGGTCTTTAAAGGTCCTAAGATGGACCAGATCAGCTGATTATAGCATCTGGTCGACCTTTATGGTCTTTAAAGGTCCTAAGATGGACCAGATCAGCTGATTATAGCATCTCGACCTTTATGGTCTTTAAAGGTCCTAAGATGGACCAGATCAGCTGATTATAGCATCTGGTCGACCTTTATGGTCTTTAAAGGTCCTAAGATGGACCAGATCATCCACTAATGCCTCAAGGAAGGCAATAAACTCTCAGAAAATTGAGTTAAGGAAGGCATGAAAAGGCATAATGTTTCTGGAGATAGAACACACTTTAGTAATCTTCTCTGGAAGTGTTCTATGTTAGTCTTGTGAGTTGTAACACAGTGTTGCAGATATCTGGTGTTGTTTGGAGATCTATGGCGGAAATAAATGGTATAAAATACCGACACAAGGGAAATATAAACATATGCAGTATACACAAATAACCCGCACATAAAAGAGAGAAGCTTACGACGACGTTTCGGTCCGACTTGGACCATTGACAAAGTCACAGTGTGACTTTGTCAATGGTCGAAGTCGGACCGAAACGTCGTCGTAAGCTTCTCTCTTTTATGTGCGGGTTATTTGTGTATCGTTCCAGTCACGGTATTGTGCCTTTTTTGTTACATATGCAGTATAATATGATCCTTTATTGACAACGTTTCGCCCACACTCGCGTACCTTCCACCCCAGGTAGATCCGTTTGTGACTTGAAAAATCCCACTGTGTGGGCGAAACGTTGTCAATAAAGGATCACATTATACTGCATATGTGTTTATATTTCCAGATCTATGGCGACCTGAAACTGTGATGAATGGTTTGAAAAACCGACAAGTTGAAGATTGAGACACTTATGCAGCATATGGGAATCTTTATTCAGGAAACGTTTCGCCACACAGTGGCTTCATCAGTCCAATACAAAGAGGAAGGTGTAAGGAGAGGAGGAGAATGAGGTAATCAGTCCCTCAACCTGGAGTCGATGTGTTCAGTCCATCAACTCCAGGTTGAGGGACTGATTACCTCATTCTCCTCCTCTCCTTACACCTTCCTCTTTGTATTGGACTGATGAAGCCACTGTGTGGCGAAACGTTTCCTGAATAAAGATTCCCATATGCTGCATAAGTGTCTCAATCTTCGACCTGAAACTGCTTGGATCGGATCCTGGGTCAGGTCTTTAGATATAAAGATTCTTGTTTCTGAGCCATACAGTATAGTATTTTTAATGTCCGAAAAAATGTGTAATTATTTACAGACGTATTAAGTTACATAGTCGACTGAATCAAATATATACAAAGCAGAGGTATATCTCTAAAAAATACGTAGGTGTTTATATCAAGCTTGTAGAAATTCAAAGATGATTGGATCAGATTTACATAGAATGCATAGTTGCTTGGATCAGATTATACAAAATGCATAGTTACTTGGATCAGATTATACAAAATGCATAGTTGCTTGGATCAGATTATACAAAATGCATAGTTGCTTGGATCAGATTATACAAAATTCATAGTTGCTTGGATCAGATTATACAAAATGCATAGTTGCTTGGATCAGATTATACAAAATGCATAGTTACTTGGATCAGATTATACAAAATGCATAGTTGCTTGGATCAGATTATACAAAATGCATAGTTGCTTGGATCAGATTATACAAAATGCATAGTTGCTTGGATCAGATTATACAAAATGCATAGTTACTTGGATCAGATTATACAAAATGCATAGTTACTTGGATCAGATTATACAAAATGCATAGTTACTTGGATCAGATTATACAAAATGCATAGTTGCTTGGATCAGATTATACAAAATGCATAGTTACTTGGATCAGATTATACAAAATGCATAGTTACTTGGATCAGATTATACAAAATGCATAGTTGCTTGGATCAGATTATACAAAATGCATAGTTGCTTGGATCAGATTATACAAAATGCATAGTTGCTTGGATCAGATTATACAAAATGCATAGTTGCTTGGATCAGATTATACAAAATGCATAATTGCTTGGATCAGATTATACAAAATGCATAATTGCTTGGATCAGATTATACAAAATGCATAGTTGCTTGGATCAGATTATACAAAATGCATAGTTGCTTGGATCAGATTATACAAAATGCATAGTTGCTTGGATCAGATTATACAAAATGCATAGTTGCTTGGATCAGATTATACAAAATGCATAGTTGCTTGGATCAGATTATACAAAATGCATAGTTACTTGGATCAGATTATACAAAATGCATAGTTGCTTGGATCAGATTATACAAAATGCATAGTTACTTGGATCAGATTATACAAAATGCATAGTTGCTTGGATCAGATTACACAAAATGCATAGTTGCTTGGATCAGATTACACAAAATGCATAGTTGCTTGGATCAGATTACACAAAATGCATAGTTGCTTGGATCAGATTACACAAAATGCATAGTTGCTTGGATCAGATTATACAAGATTCAAGAGTTGCTTCAATGGGATCTAAACACAAAAAAGATATCTCGACCAATTATATGAAGATAAAGCGTAATTTTAATATCTATTGAAATTCAGAATTATTTTCAACTAATCTACAAAAATCCAGAATTAGTTGATGTAGCTAACTACAAATCTACAATTATTTGAATCATACCTAAAATATAAGGAATGCTAAAGTTGTTTTGAACATATATAAGAAAACTAAATTCTTCGGATTGGATATAGAGGAATCTAAAATTGGATTAAGGTGCTGCTTTACCTTCCACCATAAAAAATGGATCACAGCCAAAAAAGTATATATATATATATATATATATATATATATATATATATATATATATATATATATATATATATATATATATATATATATATATATATATATATGCAATAAGATCACAGTAAACAAGTGATTTTAGAATATGGAAAACAACCACTGTGAAAGAATAGAGAAGTTCCAAGCGCTTTCGTGACTACTCACGAAAGCGCTTGGAACTTCTCTATTCTTTCACAGTGGTTGTTTTGCACACACACACACACACACACACACACACACACAGACACACACACACACACACACACACACTATTATATATATATATGTCGTGCCGAATATGTAAAACTGGTCAATTAGCAAGAACTCATTTAAAATTAAGTCCATTCTAAAATTTTCTATTATATGTTTAAAGATATATTTTTTTCATTAATGTTGATGTAAAAATTTATAATTTTGCACCAAAAGGAACTTAGAAAACTTACCTAACCTTATTATAACAAGAACAATTTATTTTACCCTAACCCAACTAAATATATTTTAGATTTGTTTACAGTAATTTAATACTAAACAAACACAGTGAAATATATTTTTTTCGTTAGGTTCAGAATGATTTTGGCGAAATTATTGCATACACAATTTTTCACTTGTCCTATATGGCAAGATGAGCGTTGCTATTTAAGCCAAGATCGCAAGTTCTGCCTATTCGGCACGACATATATATATATATATATATATATATATATATATGTAAAAGAAATCCAGATAAAGAGGATTCAGAATTATGGGTTTATGGATGAGGATAACACATAAAAACCGAAACTTTCGAAACAGTGTTAATGGTCATGATATTTTTTCTGATATATAAAAATTTGCAAAACTCACAATATTTCTCGGAAACTATCTGAAAAAATTAGCATAATTGCATATGAATTTAGAATTAAGAAATCATAAAAGAGTGTAACCTTAGTTTATTTTTATATATCCATGACCTATTAGGAAGTATCTCAGACATAGGAAGGTTTGTCTCTCTCTCTCTCTCTCTCTCTCTCTCTCTCTATCTCCCCCTCCTTCCTCCCCTCTCTCCCTCCCCATCCACCCCATCCTCCATCTTCCTGCCCCTCTCTCGCTTTCCCCCCTCTCCCACCATCTCCATCTCCATCCCCATCTCCCTCCCCCTCCCCCCGTCTTGCCCCCATCACCCTCTCCCTCCTCCCATCTCCCTCTCCCTCCCCCCATCACCCTCTCCCTCCTCCCATCTCCCTCTCCCTCCCCCCGTCTCCCTCCCCCTCCCCCCGTCTCCCTCCCCCCGTCTCCCTCCCCACGTCTCCCTCCCCACGTCTCCCTCCCCCTCCCCCCGTCACCCTCCCCCCGTCTCCCTCACATCACTCTTGGGGGCTCTCTGGCGCCTTGTATATAATGTCGATATTCATTGTTTTGTTTACAATGATTCATTCTTTGATAATGAATAGTCCCAGTTACACTAGTGGTCCCAGCTACACTAGTGGTCCTAGCTACACTAGTGGTCCCAGTTACACTAGTGGTCCCAGCTACACTAGTGGTCCCAGTTACACTAGTGGTCCCAGTTACACTAGTGGTCCCAGCTACACTAGTGGTCCCAGTTACACTAGTGGTCCCAGCTACACTAGTGGTCCCAGTTACACTAGTGGTCCCAGCTACACTAGTGGTCCCAGTTACACTAGTGGTCCCAGCTACACTAGTGGTCCCAGCTACACTAGTGGTCCCAGCTACACTAGTGGTCCCAGCTACACTAGTGGTCCCAGCTAGTGGCCCCAGCTACAGTAGTGGTCCCAGCTACACTAGTGGTCCCTGCTACACTAGTGGTCCCAGCTACACTAGTGGTCCCAGCTACACTAGTGGTCCCAGCTAGTGGTCCCAGCTACACTAGTGGTCCCAGCTACACTAGTGGTCCCAGCTAGTGGTCCCAGCTAGTGGTCCCAGCTACACTAGTGGTCCCAGCTAGTGGTCCCAGCTACACTAGTGGTCCCAGCTAGTGGTCCCAGCTACACTAGTGGTCCCAGCTAGTGGTCCCAGCTACACTAGTGGTCCCAGCTACACTAGTGGTCCCAGCTACACTAGTGGCACCAGCTACGCTAGTGGCACCTGCTACGCTAGTGGCACCAGGTACACTAGTGGTCCCAGCTAGACTAGTGGTCCCAGCTACACTAGTGGTCCCAGCTACACTAGTGGTCCCAGCTACACTAGTGGTCCCAGCTACACTAGTGGTCCCAGCTACACTAGTGGCACCAGCTACACTAGTGGCACCAGCTACACTAGTGGCACCAGCTACACTAGTGGCACCAGCTACGCTAGTGGCACCAGCTACGCTAGTGGCAACAGCTACGCTAGTGGCAACAGCTACGCTAGTGGCACCTGATACGCTAGTGGCATCTGCTACGCTAGTGACACCTGCTACGCTAGTAGCACCAGCTACACTAGTGGCACCAGCTACACTAGTGGCACCAGCTACGCTAGTGACACCAGCTACACTAGTGGCACCAGCTACACTAGTGGCACCAGCTTGTCTGATACCGTTTTAGCCCAGACATTACAACAAGTTGAAATTTTAGCTCAAACATTCCAGTGTGGAATATAATATATATATATATATATATAGTAGGTTGGTAGACAGCAACCACCCAGGGAGGTACTACCGTCCTGCCAAGTGAGTGTAAAACAGAAACCTGTAATTGTTTTACATGATGGTAGGACTGCTGGTGTCTTTTTTCTGTCTTATAAATATGCAAGATTTCAGGTACGTCTTGCTACTTCTACTTGCACGTAGGTCACACTACACATACATGTACAAGCATATGTATACACACACCCCTCTGGGTTTTCTGCTATTTCCTTTCTTGTTCTTGTTTATTTTCTCTTACCTCCATGGGGAAGTGGAACAGAATTCCTCCTCCGTAAGCCATGCGTGTTGTAAGAGGCGACTATAATGCCGGGAGCAAGGGGCTAGTAACCTCTTCTCCTGTATAAATTACCAAATTTAAAAAGAGAAACTTTTGTTTTTCTTTTTGAGCCACCCTGCCTTGGTGGGATACCGCTTTGAGCATTTAAACGATGTTACAAGTCCGTCAACTAAGGGACTCACAGAGAAATTCCTTTTAAACCAATTTCAGCAAATTAACAAAATTTAGAAGTAGAAATTTCGAATTAAGAGTTTGGACTATATAAATTAATACCTGATACATTTTCTTCTCTGACTCAGTGCTTACCTGTATGTGGTCATCAATATGGGCGTAGTGTCAGTGTTAAAAACTCAGTCATTTTCTTAAAATTCAAGGGGAGGCGCTAAATACAGGAAAAAAAATGCAGCTTCTGGAAAACGCAAGACAGTCGGAAGTGATCCAAGAACGCGTAGGGTTACTCCAGCTCCTAAACTTAAGAACACGTAAACACATCGTCAGCATGCCAGACAGTAGAGTTTCAACCAGAAACCTTAGAAGAACAACACCGGCACCAACCCTCATATTATTACCTCGCTGCTCTGGGATTCTCACCACCCTTAATGCCAAAGAACTCAGCCAGGCGTATCAGAGAGGCAGCTGAGTGTGGCGATGCGCTGCGCCACCTTAGCAATATCCAGGCATTGTGTTGACAGCAGCGTTATGTCTTATACAGCATCACATCCAAAGCAGATATATTTCCCGTAGATTCTCCCTTTTTCAGAGATTCCAGTTTTTTTGTATTTATTTATTTATAATATGGTTTATTTGTAAGTCTAGTAGTGTGAGAAATGAGAGAGACTGTGTATCATTGATTGTAGGTCTAGTAGTGTTTGAGAGATGAGAGATTGTTTGTGTGTAGGTCAGCTCTGGGACTAATGTTGCAAACCCGTAGAACTTTTGCAGTTTTCATATATGTCTGATCAGGTGAGGGCTCCATCGAGGTGTTGCATACTCCATGATAGGCATAACATATGTCAAGTAGATAATCCTAAAAGAGTGCTTACTGAGGTTTGTGAAAGTAGTTCTGAGATTACATATTATTTCCTTTGGCACAGGAGATGTTATGGGACTTATGTGCATCTGAGGCGATGTGTTCACTCAAAGATCCTTGTGTGATACTTGCAATTTCTCGCCTCTGAAGCTGTATTTCGAATAAGGTCACTTCTCTCCATTCTCTAATTTCATAACATTGCCCTTATTTGACCTGAACTTCAGTAACCACTCGTTTACCCGTTTTTGCAGTTTGCCCAGATCTACCTGTATCCCTTCCTATCCTCTTCCACTTATATTCCTCTCAATAGTTTTAAGTTATCAGTAAACAATGAAACATACGAGTCATTCCCTGCTGGCAGGTCATGCAAGTTCAGTACAAACAATAAATTCCCTATAACTGATCCTCTCGCAACCCAACATGCTACACTTTCCCATCCTCAGACATCTGCTCTCACCAAAACACTGTCTTCTGTTCGTTAATTATCCTTGAGCGTCTGTCGGTCTTCACGTGGTTTCCCCGAGTACTCTAATATGTGAATCCCTCTCTGGTTGGATACAGTGTCAAATGCTTTCCTACACTCCAAGAATCTGCAGTCAACCCATCCTCTCCATTCTTGCTTGATTTCTCCTATTATTTTGAAGAACTCGGGTAAATTAGTGAGGCAAGACTCACGTTCCCTAAATCCGTGAAGGTTTCCAGTAAAATAAGAGCCCCGTCTTTCCAGATGTTCAACAAATCTTATCCTGGCTTTCCTTTCCACTACTCTGGATAGTATATAGTACATTTCAGTGATAATGGCCTATAATTTAGTAACTTTTGTTTGTCACCCTGCTTGCATATTCAGATAACATTTGCAGTCTTCCAGGTGTCCGCTATGCTTCCCTTCTCCAGGGACATGTAGATTATTGATATAGGTTTGCACAGTTCCTTCGCTAGGAAGAGACGTACGTGTACGTGTGTGTGTGTGTGTGTGTGTGTGTGTGTGTGTGTGTGTGTGTGTGTGTGTGTGTGTGTGTGTGTGTGTGTGTGTGTGTGTGTGTGTGTGTGCGCGCGCGCGCGCGAGAGAGAGAGAGAGAGAGAGAGAGAGAGAATCACCTATTTGCAATCATCTATTTGTGGTTGCAGGGGTTGAGTCCTAGTTTCTGGCACCGCCACTTCGCTGATCGCTGCTACATCTACTCTCTCCCTGCTCTAAGAGTATTATCGTACCTCTTCTTAAAGCTATGAATGGATCCTGCCTCCACTACTTCACTCATCCGAGCCTTAACTTTCAAGTGTGTCCCTTGTTCCTGTGTCCCATCTCAAACATTCTGGCGTATGTACGTATATGTGTGTATAAATGAAAATGGATGCACTAGTTTCACTTAGTTATTCCAGTACACACTCAGAAAATTCTTGAGTAATAACTAATCGCTAAACCTGTATGAGATCACAAATACCTGGAAAACTGGGAGGCTTCGTTGAATCAAGAGCACCTCACCGGCATCAAGGTTACCAAATACGAAACCCGGTTATCTCATAACCCAATAATAATACTCAATAACTCACATATAATCAGTGTACTCCTATATCCGATATACTTGGTAGTATCCAG
Organism: Cherax quadricarinatus; assembly: GCF_038502225.1. Classification (NCBI taxonomy): domain Eukaryota; kingdom Metazoa; phylum Arthropoda; class Malacostraca; order Decapoda; family Parastacidae; genus Cherax; species Cherax quadricarinatus. The sequence continues at coordinate 11,157,689 of NC_091379.1, forward strand.
GCGATGTTATAGAGATCATTCGTGATCCTCTGGAACTGCTGGCGGCATTAAGTAAAGTGAAACGTGGCAGCTTCTGACCGTAGAGTTTTCTCCCTTCTTAATCGAAAGTGTGTGATAACACAGTTCATTTAAAAATTATTTTTCAGCTAAATAATTACTTGCTGTTATTGTTGTTATGTATAAATGGTTGACTGGTTAGTTGGGTTTAAGCATAATAGCTACACAAAGCGTCGATAAGCCTCCATGATACAGGATCCGGTCAATACCCCCTTACAGTATTAAGGATGACGCAGTATTTGTGGAAATCCAAAATGGCCGCCACGAAAAGGGTAGACAAAATGTGATTCTAATATGAATTTTTAAGTGGTTCAAAACGTCTGAACTTATGTTTCTCATCTAGTGAATATATTTTTGGCCATTATTTTATTAGGAAGATTTTATCAAGGTCAAAATGTTCTATGTATGGTGCGTCTTTATTAAAGCTGAATTTAACATGTTGCAAAATGTTGCATTGTCTTGCAAACTGATGGTTAACTTACGGTGACTGGCGCAGAATTTATCAATAGCTCATATCTCACGTGTGCTAATGATAAATTCTGCGTCATCCCCTATTTCACTCCCTCGCCAAATTTTATAACTTTTAGTTTCCATGGTTGTTATCTGTCAAAATATTTTGTCAACAGAGTCATAAAGTTATTTTTAGAATAACAGTGACATTTTAACTCTAATTCTCAGACATTTAGCCACATTAACATTTGCATCTACAATCATGCCATTGTCAATATTTTACGAAGAGTTAAATGTATGACAAAGTGCATTATCGTACTGAAAAAGTTGATCTATGATTTTTGGGATCTTGTATACCAACTTATTTTATGGAAATCTTTTCGAAGTTCACAGGATTTGGTATGTTTATACAGTGCGACAAAGGCGAGGGAACACATGTTGGCGCAAGTGTCAGGAGAAAAAAAAAACATCTGTCCACCTATCAGGATAAGTACAATGTACACAAGACCTCCTTTTGACTTTACTTACCGTATGTATGTTTATCAAACTGGTTCCCAGGCACACTGCTCAAAAACATTCTTTGTGTCTGTATTCACGTGAATCATCCAGCAGCATAGCCTTGCGATCTTCCAGCAACACTGCGTTCATCTCGGTGAAGACCTATACTGCATGCCAAGGACATCGAAACTTATCTGCTGAAAAGAACATAAGAAGGAACACTGCAGCAGGCAGCGAGGCAGGTCCAGTTCTCCTACCGGCTTAATCCAATGCCTTAACCTAGTCAGGCCAGGTCACGTTCACTTAAAGGAGCACGGCATCTGACCTAGTAGCAGGTAGCTAGAACTCGGGTCAAGCTCACACTCACCCGCACCTACTCGTGTAATTATTTAACCTATTTTTAAAACTACACAAGGTCTTAGCTTCTATGACGGTACTCGGGAGTTTGTTCCACTCATCCACAACTCCATTACCAAACCAGTGCTTTCTTATATCCTTACTGAATCTGAATTTTTCCAACTTAAAGCCATTGCTGCGAGTCCTGTCTAGGCTAGATATTTTCAGCACGCTATTTACATCCCCTTTATCCATTTCTGTTTACCATTTATACACCTCAATCATATCAACCCTAATTCTACGGTTTTCTAGAGAGTGCAAATTCAGGGCCTTCAGCCTATCCTCATATGGAAGATTTCTGATACATGGAGTCAACTTTGTCATCCTCCTTTGTAAAATCTAATGTTTTTCTTTTTCAGCACGGAGAAACCGGTGAGCAACGAATGCAGGTTTCAAGAGTCAGTCAACCCAATGAAATATTTACACTAACTGTTCACATAAGTCCTCGAGGGACTTATCTCCACTTTATAGAAAAATCATCTATTGATGCTACAGCCAACATGTGAAATCACCATTAAGCACGACTTAATGGTGATTTCACATGTTCCCAGATGTGATTAGCATGTAGTCTAGGAAGGACCAAAAAGTCTTCTCAGTTTTTGTTATACAGACTTGTATTCTTCATCATGCCTTTAATACAACTTTAAGCTTCTCCAAGCACTTTACGTTTTCCAATCCTGATACTGTTCTGAGATTGCCAGAACGTCCTAAAAGGCATTAAAGTTTACATACCTCCTCATCTTCGTACAAATAATTGTATCGTTCGAGACCAGAATATTTCATATGCCAAGCAAGCACCTAAAGTCGCATGTTTACTTACCACGTTCCACGGTTTTCAAACCACGATTGCAAATCAACCGCGGAACGTGGTTTGTTTGCAATTGTGTTATTACAATATCGTTAGGCATATCTACTGTTTGATTTGCTACCTAACAGGGTTACAAAGTAGCATCGGAATGAGAGATAATCAAGTTTTATCTGAAAAAGGGTAAGGTAGCTCCAGTTCTTAGGATCAAGAGCTTTTCACCAGCATCAACGCACCCCTTTGGTAAACAGTCACCCTGACATGCTTAGAGAGTGTCCCTTCACAATTACGTATCCTGTTTTAGCTTACGTGCACCTGTAACCCTTTCAAGAAAAATAAAACACATCGTCTAGTCTAGCCTTCCCTTACACCTGTCCACTCAACTCCCATTATGTCCCCTCGTTCACTCAGCTCCCCTCTCGTCACCTTATTGATTTGTACTCTCCTGAACACTTGTTCCCCTTGACTCTCCTTCACCTTTTGTTCACTGTTGATGCTGAGATAATCTTTATAACAACCTCACTACCTCACCCACACGTAGATGCCTGCACTTCTACACACAGTCTTGTATAGGAGATACCACAATAAATTGCAAACAGAGCGTAAGATACCACACTGATAACAGAACGTAAGATACCACACTGATATTTATAACAGAACGTAAGATACCACACTGATATTTATAACAGAACGTAAGATACCACACTGATATTTATAACAGAACGTAAGATACCACACTGATATTAATAACAGAACGTAAGACACCACATAGATATTAATAACAGAACGTAAGATACCACACTGATATTAATAATAGAACGTAAGATACCACACTGAAATAACAGAAGGTAAGATACCACATTGGTATAACTGAACGAAGACACTACGATAATTACAATAGTGAAAAGCCAACAGAAACAAAAATATCACATTGAAAAAACACAGAACGAGATTTCATTGTGACAAACAAAAAAACTACGATATCACAGCGGAAAAAATAGAACAATGATACAACAGTAAAAACAGTATGAAGATATTACGAAAATTAATGAGCACAAGATGTGTGTAAATTCTTGAATGTGCTCAAGTACTTGTGTTCTGTTTTTATAACTGTCGTATTTATTGATTTTTTTAAAAACATTTTAGAGATTTTCTCGGACTCGCGTGAAAGTGTCCAGCAGGGAGAACCCTCTCGCCTCTCTCATTTTCTGCCTGGTCATCATAAAGGTTACAGAGGACCTGACCGGCGAGTTCAATATCTGGTTCTTGGACGATGGTACACTAGCGGGTACTACACAGAGAATATAGCTCTCCCCCTAAACCATTCGAAATATGAAATGGTGTGCTCCAGCGAGCACCATCCAGCTGCCCTGGAAGGAGTCAATGTCGTTAATCCCGCTTCCGTTAATCTTGGTGCCCCACTTGGGTTTAATGGAATTGTATGATCACGGAGAAAATAGTCTCTAATATCAAGCAGGTGATGCCTATGAAGCCTATCTCCTTACCAAAGGTCTATACCTCCAGAACCTAACTTTGACGATGCTCTCTATCCTTTGTCAGCTCCGAACTGGGAGAGCATAACTTCCTCTTAAAATCAATTCTCGAAAACGTCCTAAACCTTTCCCTAGAGAAATTGCAGTGGGAGCAAGCCATACTTCCACTCAGAATGGACAGACTGGGCCTCTGTACTGCCTCCAGGATTGCTTTACCAGGCTTCTTATCCTCCTCCAATGGATCAGCCATCAGGGAAAGGAAATTCTACCGGAACATGTTCGCATTCTGGTGGAGGTGGATGATCCCAGCTACACTACTGCCACATACACGTGGGATACACTCAGCGAACACGAGATAAGCTGTTAGGTTGACTCAAAAACAATCCGCTTCTGACAGCTCTATTATGGAAAAGGCTGCTGCATTTATGTTATTGCGTGTAAGCTCTGTAAGTGAGAGCTCGCGCTTTGTGAGTGCACATCTCTCGAGCGACTTTCTCCTAATATTTCCCATATAGGTGACTGGCACACGTCTAAACCAGCAGACCCATCACACTGAGATATATATATATATATATATATATATATATATATATATATATATATATATATATATATATATATATATATATAATGTCGTGCCGAACTTGCGATCTTGGCTTAAATACCAAGGCTCCTCTTGCCATATAGGACAAGTGAAAATTTGTGTATGCAATAATTTCGCAAAAGTCATTCTAAACATTACGAAAAAATATATTTCATTGTGTTTGTTTAGTATTAAATTATCGTAAACGTATTTAAAATATATTCAGTAGGATTAGGCTAAAATAAATTGCGCTTTTTATAAATAAGGTTAAGCAAGTTTTGTAGGGTTCTTTTGGTGCAAAATTAAAAATTTTTACATTAACATTAATTAAAAAAAATATATCTTCAAACGTATAAGAGAAATTTTTAGAAAGGACCTAATTTTAAATGAGTTCTTGATAATTGACCAGTTTTACATATTCGGCACGACATTTATATATATATATATATATATATATATATATATATATATATATATATATATATATATATATATATATATATATATATATATATATATAGAGAGAGAGAGAGAGAGAGAGAGAGAGAGACAAAGAGGAAATACCGAGAGGTATATATTTCTCAGAACATGTGTTAACACAAGCCAAGAAGCAAATATATGAACAATAAGTGACATTTATGGGAACACAGCTTTAAATCTTTTGGCTGCCCCAAATAACTGATCTGAGTTATGAGTTCCCTAACTCGGGGCTCATTCTTCATGGCTTAGAACATACCCAGAGGAATATATCTTTCAGAGTATATACACTGAGGTATCCATCTGTCCGAGTACATAAACCGAGAGGTATATACCTTTAAGTGTTTGTAAACTGAGAGCTTAGTATTCCCCTTCCTAAGGATTAAAGTATATCTGATGTTAGTATCCAGGAGGATAGCGGCCTTGTTATTCCAAGCATATTTAAGTCTGAGAAAGACCTGATTATTATTATTATTAATCATCCAAACTAGGCGCTAAACCCACAAGGGTAATACAGTTTGCTGAAAAAAAGACCTGAAATATTCACTAATTGCTCATATCAACCTTAGAGCTCTGTCGTTTTGATATATTATTGTACCAGTCATTGTACCACTCATTTTACCAATCACGTGAGAGCACCAGTCACGTTAGAGCATCAGTCATGTGAGACCACCAGTCATGCGAGAGCACCAGTCATGCGAGAGCACCAGTCATGCGAGAGCACCAGTCATGTGTGAGCACCAGTCATGCGAGAGCACCAGTCATGCGAGAGCACCAGTCATGCGAGAGCACCAGTCATGCGAGAGCACCAGTCATGCGAGAGCACCAGTCATGTGAGACCACCAGTCATGTGAGACCACCAGTCATGTGAGCACCAATCATGCGAGAGCACCAGTCACGTGAGAGCACCAGTCACGTGAGAGCACCAGTCATGTGAGAGCACCAGTCATGTGAGAGCACCAGTCATGTGAGAGCACCAGTCATTTGAGAGCACCAGTCATGTGAGAGTACCAGTCAATTGAGAACACCAGTCATTTGAGAGCACCAGTCATTTGAGAGCACCAGTCATATGAGACCACCAGTCACGTGAGAGCATCAGTCATGTGAGAGCATCAGTCATATGAGAGCACCAATCATGTGAGAGCACCAATCATGTGAGAGCACCAATCATGTGAGAGCACCAATCATGCGAGAGCACCAGCCATGTGAGAGCACCAGTCGTGTGACGGCACCAATCATTTGATACTATCAATAATGGGATGACAACAATTAATTTCCCAGAGGGTATTCTTACTTTATCGAAATTGTTCCTCACAACTTTTGTAACCACCAGCCAAGTAAACAACAGCAATAAATCACACTTTTGTTTCTA